>NC_079446.1:10882923-11170423 GCF_903798145.1 Danio aesculapii
TATGGGAGTCGCTCCCTTCCAGAATGAAAATTTGGTCATCATTTACACACCCTCCATACAAACCTGTATGAGTTTCTTTCTACTGTTGAATACAAAAGAAGATTGTCACCATTGCTTTCCATATGAGGGAAAAAATACTATGAGTCAATGTTGAACATCAACTGGAAGTGAACTACTCCTTTAAACTTAACTAGCCACTTGAGAAGCTAGTGGTTATCAACCCATAGGCTGTAATCAGTGGTGGACTGTACGTACATGTAAGTACACTTTTTTATCAGAGTATTTCTTTGGGAAACTTTAACTTTTACTTTATTACATTGCAAATAAATTTTTACTTTTTACTTTACGAAATTTTCTGAATTAAAAAAAGTTATTTTGAAGGGGAGAAATCAACATCTGCTCAGGGACAATATAGTGATAATAAATTGTGTTCAAGGTTAATTTTAATTGTTCAATAGATTCACAAAATTCACCAAATTCACAATCAATTCATTTATGAATTGGACTGACATCTGCTCACAAGTCAACAAACCGATCCAAACGATCCATTCAGAATGAGTCTCCAGTGACTGACTGAACAATCTGGATGGGGTTCACCCTCTACATGTGGTTTCACTTGAATTATCATGAATGATAGTAGTTGGTTTTGATAAGTTTTGGTTATCTGAATTTCCTGCCAAATTAACAATAAATTCATCAATAAATACTTTTAAACGTATCACCCAAAAAGTGTACATGTTGTCGTGCACTAATTTACTTATTTTATCGTTCCAAACCTTTGTGTTTCTTTATTCTGTTGCACACACAGACACACACACACACACACACACACACACACACACGCACGCACGCGCGCGCACGCACGCACGCACACACACACACAAACACACACACAAAAGATATTTTGAAGAAAGATGAAAAGATTAATGTAACAATTGATTTCCATTGTTTTCCATTGACTTCCAAAGTAGAAAAAGCAAATACTATGGCTGTCAATGGTTAAAGGTTTTTATCAAAATAACTTATTCTGTGTTCAACAGAAGAAATAAACTCATAAAGGTTTTAAACAAGGGGGAGTAAATAATGACAAAATTTACATTCTTTGGGTGAACTATCACTAAATTTACAAATTAAGGAAATTAAAAATCAAGTTCTTTCAAGTATTTTAACTTTTACTCAAATGCCTAATTTGTGTCCACCTCGGGCTGCAACCAAAAACTCAGTCTGAGGTTCAACTGGGTTGAGACGGTAGAGAGCAGTGAAACTATAGTTAGTTAGAATGATAAAATATATTGACTTATTAATAACTTTAGTAAAATTAGAGGATAAAATGTTTCCATTTTTGATATCAAAAGTTGTGTATGCAAATCCATCTGTCTCTTGTTAAAAATCTAAACCAAATCAGCAGATGACAAAATGATAAAACCGTGTGACATGTCATCATTCCCAAAAACCATAAACACATTAACTTAATTTGTAGTAAACAACACACACTCACTTCAACTTGTAATTAAATGACATTTTTGGCAAGTTGATATCTAATTCAAGTCAATTTGTGCTAGGTTTGTCAAAAGTGTTGACATCAGTACCAATCGATACTGGAATTTCAAAAACATTTGAGCAGTGTTAAACATTCTTAAACACTGCTGATTTATGACTGCGATTGGCCTTGAAAGTTTTGTATGATCTTGCACATGTTTTCATTCAATCTGCTAATGTTACTTGGAAGGTTATGTTTAGGAGTAGTAACATATCAAACAGTGTCACTTTCCTATGAGGAAGTAAAGACAAAGCAAATTCTAGGTTTGGATCCTGAGAGCTCTTGGATTTCATCAAAAAATATCTTAATTTGTGTTTGAGGGTGAGTAATTATTGACAGAATTTTCATTTTTGGATGAACTACTAAACTAAACTAAAGCAGTATTGTTTTCAGATAACAAATAAGATGTTTTCTTCTCATCCATTGTCATTTCTAAAAATTATTTACATGTTTATAGATTTCACAGCTAAAACTTTGATGAATTTTTCATGATTTCTGAATGGATTATGCATAGCCTAAAATGATTCCTAAATATTCCCTAAAATGCTTTTTCTCACTTCAGTTCATCATAATCTCACAGTTGTGTCATAATCAGTAAAGCTTTCTTTGCAGGAATAAATCTCTTTATACGCTGGATATACTTTGTTTGTTAAAATGATAGGATTAGCAAGCACAAAGAACTGAACATTGAAAAAAACACAAACAGTGAGTGAATAACTTAAACACCTCTGATTGGTCACTGTGATCGTACATGCCTGTGATTGGCTGCACAGCTCATCGCTGCATAAAAACATCATTAATAGAATCGTTTGATGCTCTCTGAAGCACAAACGCAAATAAACACTGGAGTATTTGCCAAGTCCTTTTTACCAGCATCAGATGGGCCCCCTGATTCATTGTGGCTGATGTTAATTGATTTTTTGCATTTGCACACAAAGATACTGTGCTGGATCCCAATTTAAAATGATGGTCCAGCAACAACACCATCAGATTACAGTGTGAATTCAGAGATGCTAAGAGATGAGTCACAAACGTAATGAAAAAAAGAGAAAAGTTTTGCAAACAATAGGCTTCATCATCTAGAAGGCAATAAAGACCAATGGGAGTTTCAGAAAAGTGTGTCAATTTTTCAGCTTTAAATTAACCAAATCTCTTTCGACACCTAAAAAATTCGGTGCATCCGGAAAGTATTCATAGCGCTTCACTGTTTCAAAAACATTTTATGTTACAGCCTTATTCCAAAATGAATTATATTCATTTATTTTCTCAAAATTCTACACACAACACCCCATAATGACAATGTGAAAAAGATTTTTTGAAATTGTTGCAAATTTATAACAAATAAAAAACCTGAAAAATCACATGTGCATAAGTATTCACTGCCTTTGTGATGCTTTAAATTGAAATCCGGTACATTCTGTTTCCACTGATCATTCTTGAGATGTTTCAACAGTTTAACTGGAGTTCACCAGGGGTAAATTCAGTTGATTGGACATGATTTGAAAAGGCATACACCTGTCTATATAAGGTCCCAGGGTAGACAGTGCATGTCAAAGCACAAACCAAGCATGAAGACAAAGGAATTGTCTTTAGACCTCCGAGACAGGATTGTCTCGTGGCACAAGACTGGGGAAGGTTACAGAAAAATTTCTGAAGCTCTGAAAGTTCCAATGAGCACAGTGGTCTCCATCATCCGTAAGTGGAAGATGTTTGTAACCACCAGGACTCTTTCTAGAGCTGGCCGGTCATCTAAGCTGAGTGATCGGACAAGAAGGGCCTTAGTCAGTGAGGTGATCAATAACCCGATGGTCACTCTGTCTGAGCTCACAAAACCTGAACAGAACAGAACAGAACCTTACAGAAGTACAACCATCTGTGCAGCAATCCACCAATCAGGCCTATATGGTAGAGTGGCCAGACGGAAGCCACTCCTCGCCTGGAATTTGCCAAAAGGCATCTGAAGGACTCTCAGACCAACCAAAAAAAATTAAATTATCTTGTCTGATGAGACTAAAATTGAACTCATTGGAGTGAATGCCAGGCGTTACGTTTGGAGAAAACTAGGCACCACTCATCACCAGGCTAATACCATCCCTACAGTGAAGCATGGTGGTGGCAGCATCATGCTGTGAGGATGTTTTTCAGCAACAGGAACTGGAAGACTAGTCAGGATAGAGGGGAAAATGAATGCAGCAATGTACAGAGAGATCCTGAATGAAAACCTGCTTCAGAGTGCTCTTTATCTCAGACTGGGGTCTGGGGTTCATCTTCCAGCTGGACAATGACCCAAAGCACACCGCCAAAATATGAATGGAGTGGCTTCACAATAACTCGGTGAATGTCCTTGAGTGGCCCAACAAGAGCCCAGACCTAAATCCTATTGAACATCTCTGGAGAGTTCTGAAAATGGCTGTACACCATCGCTTTCCATCCAACCTGATAGAGCTTGAGAGGTGCTGCAAAGAGGAATGAGCAAAAATTCCCAAAGACAGGTGTGCCAAGCTTGTGGTATCATTTTCAAAAAGACTATTTTAAATTTATTAAGGGGTATTGTGTGTAAAATTTTGAGGAAATAAATGTATTTAATCCATTTTGAAATAAGGCTGTAACATAAAAAAATAGGAAAAAGTGAAGCGCTATGACTACTTTCCAGATGCACAGTATATGGCACAAATTTACCTCTTAGGCAAACTTACCATAAGAGCTTTCTTCTACTGTGCAGGCACTCAAAAGTACATCAAATATAGACCTTTGCAAAAGTCTGTACTCTTTCTCAGACTTTCAGAAGGGTTCCCAACAATGTATCAAACTGAACAGCTTTGCCAAGACACCAAAGGCAGAGATCCTAATATGAATCTTAATGAGAACATGAAGTTTCATGAAATATGCAAGCGCAACCACTAAGCAATAAAATCATACATTGGAAAGCCGCATAACAGAGGAGTGGATACACACAGGCTAACGCTCTCATGTGTGTGGGATTTATGATGAACAGATGCCTTTTCATACTGTTGAAGTAAGTGACTTTAATAAAATGACCAGCTTCCAGACCATTAGTTCTTTGCTTTCCAGAGATGACTCAGATGTTGGAAATAAAAAAGTAAAGTTTCTATCTGAGTACATCATTTGAAAGATCTGCTGTTTCAAAGCGTTGCGCAAAACGCATTAGCTGTATAACTATAACAACCAAAAAAGACAATACAATGGTTTATTTACATTGAGCCTGAAAGGGTTCCAGAATAATGCAAGGCCCAATCTCAATTCTATTTTTGTATCCCTATTCCTTGCCCTTTCCCTTGGCCCTTGAAACAGAGTGTGAAGGAGAAGGGCTTCAAAATTTCACCCTAAGAAATGGGACAGCAACACAACACCTGCATATGTCATCATATGTCATCACAATCTCTTGTTTCGATAGACGACCGCGACTGCTGTAGTTATTCCAGTTGCGTTATTTTTTGGGTATTTATCTTCAGGAAATCACGGAAGGCATATATTATGTTATCATAACGATCTAATGTGGCAATAAGATCGTTACTTTACTGTGTATTTACACAGTAGCCATATTCATCTATGTAAACACACAAAAACAACGTTAACATTATAGCAGACACTGTATAAAGCTCATTCCCAGCCACTAGACTTTTCTGACAGGGTATTCCATTGTCATCGAGTGTCAGAATGTTGTGAAACTGCAATACAGGAGTTATGATTATGGATTATAAATAGCAAAATTTAGTGTTTTTTATTTTAGCATTTAAAAAGAAAAGCATCATGGTAAAACACGAATGCGGTAAGACTGTATTAAAACATCTGTTGTATGTTGTAAAAATTCATAATAATGACAAAAATACTCATTTGTGTCTCTCCTTACTTCCGGGTGCAGCCATGCTGCCGCTGTAGATGGTGTATTCTGGGAAATGGTTTCGATTGTGGTCCTGAAAAATCTCCATTTGAAGGGGTATCTAGCCCTTCTCCTTAGCCCTACACCTTCAAGCTAAAGAGAATTGGGACACCCCTACCTCTTCATGTGAATGCCCAAAATGAGGGGAAGGGGAAGGGCAAAGGCCTAAGCATTGCTGAGTTCTCAAAACATGACATGTAAACTTCTGTCAGAAGCAATTTCATGATCTTGCTTATTTGTGCACCATAGTACACCATATCTGAATTTCAGCTCTGAAAACTTCCTCAGAGATTTTACACATTGTGGGACATTAATGATGGAATCAATTTAACCACATCGAGTCTGATGAGACAACTTTGGAAGAAGCAGCTCAACCTGAAGCATGACTTGCGCAGGATGTTTCTCGGTGGAGAGATTAGCTTACAAACACAATCAGATGCTTCTAGATGCTTTTTCCTCAAACAATAAATGCTTCTTGACATGATGCTGAAAACACGAACCAACCAAAATGTTTAACAGTGGCTCAAAGTACTACACTGTTCACAGACACAAAATGTAGATTCTCAATACTCGTCCTCACTACCCCCCCCCCCCCTCCCCCTCTACAAATTGTGCATCTCTCTCTCTCTTGAACCTGACTGAACGTGAAGTTTATTTCAATTGTTAACAAAGATCTGCACTACATTGTTTGCAGCATCTTCAGGTGAAAATTGTTACAGAAGTGTGAAGGTTTTTTTTAGAGATTTGCATAAAGTAACATCTTGCACACTTAAATTTCCTTAAAATGGAAAATGCTTACTTGGAATTCAAATCATAATATTCTGTGATGTCCATTTCACAGGACACTTAAGGTGGAATGGAACAAACCTCTGAAGCGGTAAGAGGAACATGCATAATGACCATTGTGAACCACTGGTATAGACCCTTGGATGGAACTACGCATATTTGTTATGATCTACAGTACATATGCACTGCAAGAATGTTTTCCATGCCTAGAATTTTTGGCTTATTTTTAGGCCAAACGTCAAAGAATTCTTAAATCAAGTAACCTTTTTTTTATAGTATAAAATAATGTCTTGTTTGGTTTTACCTTAAAACAAGCAAAATAATCTTATTTTCGCTTCGAAATCAATTTATTGGTAGATTATTTTGCTTGTTTTAAGGAAAAACTCAGTTCATTTTGACATATTATTTTTAAAAATAAAATAATATGTTTTGCTTGTCCAGAAATGCTTCTTGGTTTAAGAATTGTTAGATATTTGGAATAGAAATAACAAAGATAAAAAAAAATCAGTGTGGAAGTGAAAGCGAAATCAATTACAACTCATTTTGGCAGTCCAAAATAATATTTATTTGTTGTGCCTATGGAGCTTTAAAACTTTTAAAACAGCCACATTAGCAAACAGATACATTACTCCATGAATGGTAATATTTTAAATTTGACATTGGTAAAAGCTACAGAATTGCTCTGCCAAATTAAATATATACAGACATAATGGAGAATTTAATCAGTAGAAGGCTCAAACTCCTCTTACATAACTACTGCACAAATTAACGAGATATACACTGTTTTCTTTGTTTTGGTCTCTATAACCCGCCCACTACCAGTTTAACCAATTCTATTTCAAACTCCAGGTTGCACTGGAGGAAAGTGCACCATATTTCACTTTAGCATACTCACTCATGTTGGTGTCGTCAATCTGGCAACCTTCATTTGCGTGGAGTCGTCAGAAAAGGGGTGAGAGTGAAAAAGTGTTTTAATTTTGGACTGCAATAGTTCAACTACTGGAAACTCACTTAAATTTGATGCCATATTATTTAAACAAACAATGTTTTTTTTTACTTGTCTACACTGTAAATCTTAATAAGTTGAGACTACTCAAATTATTTGAGGAAAGTGATTCCCTCAGGTCGATTGATCAATGGGAAATCGACAACTCAATTAATTGAGTCGACCAAATGTGGTCTCTTCACTGAATTAACATAAATGTTTAAGTGTAGATAACTTAAAATGGCTAATAGACAAAATTTCCAAATTTTTCTGCTTTCTTATTCTTTACTTACTTCCAGGGCTGTTTATATCGACATTGATATTTAGCCGCACCATGCTGGTGCTTTGTAACATTAAATTTTTACGAGGTGAGTTATTAGCCCCATGCTCAACCCCAATCTGAATAACCAGGACATACACACATACACTGCGGAAAACTTAGCTTACCCAATTTACCTATAGCATATGTCTTTGGACTGTGGGGGAAACCGGAGCACCTGGAGGAAACCCACGTGAACACGGAGAACATGCAAACTCCACACAGAAATGCCAACTGACACAGCCAGGACTCAAACCAGTGACCTTCGTGTTGTGAGGCGGCAGTGATACCTGCTGCGCCACCATGTCGCCCATTAATTTATTAATTCATTCATTTTCTTTTCGGCTTAGTCCCTTTATTAATCTGCGGTCGCCACAGTAGAATGAACCATCAACTTTTCTAGCATATGTTTTATGCAGCAGATGCCCTTCCAGCTGCAACCCATCACTGGGAAACATCCACACACACTCATACACTACGGACAATTTTAGCTTACCCAGTTCACCTATACCACATGTTTTTGGACTTGTGGGGGAAATCGGAGCACCCGGAGGAAACCCACGTGAACACGGGGAGAACATGCAAACTCCACACAGAAATGCCAACTGACCCAGCCGGGGCTCGAACAAGCGATCTTCTTGCTGTTAGGCGATTGTGCTACTCACTGCGCCACCGTGCTGCCTGTATATCAATTAAGAAAAATGTATATAAGTATATAATATCTATTTACTAATGTAAATTAAATGTATATAATATCTACTTACTAATTCAACTTTTCTCTTTCGTCAGATGAGTTCACGTAGTGCCTCTGTCCTACAGCGCTTCAGCAAGATTCAGCATCACAAGCAAAATGGCCACCTTGTGTCATATTCACCTTATTCTCTGTGTACAAGTGGGTGCAGCCATTTGAATCATTTTAGCTCGAGACTTCCCGTCTCATTCACTTCCATTCATTTTTAGACATTAAAAACAGCTCATTTTGCTGCTTGGTGTTGCAAACTGATATTTTCTTATTATATTATTCTACTTTGTATTGTCATGCAAACACTTGTTTGTAGAGTAAGTGGTTTGATCGTTTTCTGCGGTTTATTATTCCTAGTCATTTCTCCCATAGGCAGCTGAATCGGAAGTTCTAAAAAATCGCAAAAACAAGCGCACTTCCGCATTGAAGAATAAGGTCAATAACATATATCGACCAATCCGCGCTGTTGTCAAGGCAGAATTTCAAGCGCAACCAATCATTTTAAATGGAGACATGGTGAATCGTTTAAAGAAATTAAAATGTTGAGTTCAGAGAACTTATTACTTAAAATATTATGTTAAAGTTTTTTTTTTGCTGCCAAATAAGTAAGTTAAACACACCTGTTTAAGTTTTGATGCCAAAACTTGGTATTTTAAATTATGTCAATTTATATTAACTTAATATCTTTAATAATGAAAACAGTTGGTTTTACATTGTAGAAAATGTATCTTGATTGAAGAATTGTTGGATATTTTGACTAGAAACAAGACAAAAACTCTTAAGTAAGAAAAGCCTTTTTGTGGTGTATGTTAATTTATGTAGCACTATGGTCCTGCGAGACATGACATTCCGTTAGAATTTATGTCCACACATGTAGTAGAATGACAATAAAGTTTAAGTTGACTTGACTGCAGTGATTTACATTAAACAAATTACATGATGGTAAATAAAATTTCTTTGTTTTATTCCCACTAGTGTTCATTAATTGTAGCTGAAAGCCATGTTGGGAAAAGTTCTCTTTATGTTTGACAAAACACACCACAAAAAAAGGATTGGACAAACATGATTGTATGTAAATGTGCAGGGGTAAACACACATCTAGAAGAATGAACAGTGTGCTGTGTACTCTTCCCGCCACTGGCCTGTGCTTTGCCTGAAGTGAAGAACTCTCGCATTAAAGACTAAAGTAACAAAAGCAGATCACATGTGATGCGACAGCAGGAAAAATGAAGATAGTGCTCTCTGTCCCTCTGTGAGACCTGTCTCAGGCACATGTGTTTTTATTTACTGACGATCTTCAGACAGACCTCTGGGTCTCGGGGTCATCAATCAAATGTCTTTCAATCCAAACAGAAAAGCAGATGAGAGACAAAGGGAGGAGACAGAGGGGGGTGCGGAAGGAGGGATTGGAGTTGACCTGGGTCCAAAACCCTCGATAAATCAGGACCAAACAATAACAAGCGCAGCTTAATGTGGCCGGGATAATTCATCAACTCAGCACGAGCTGAGACCGGCCCGCTCAAGCCACTGTGGGAAGATGGGATATTGCTTATCTAAAAGATGAACTGAGTGTGTGCGAGTGTGTGTGTGTGTGTGTGTACTCATAAAATTAAACAATCTTCAAAAAGCACCTTAGGCTGTTTTCACATAAGTCATTTTTGAAAGAATCAAATGAGTAGACCAAATAATGACACTGGCCATTAACCTGGCTTTTGTTTGGGTCCATTTTAGGTCTCACAGGTCATTTCATTGTAATCACAGTGTTGTTTATGGAAACCTGGACCCTGATAAAATGATATGATATATATTATTATATGTAAATAACCTGTACTTGTAAGTTCAGTCCCTCATCTGTGTCTTCATTTCATTCATATAGAAAAATGAAAAAACACACAATGAAAAATTCAGCTGAACTAACACATTTTGAGGTAAAAATACTGTATGCTATACAATAAAAGAGGTCACACTTTATTTTAATGGTCCGTTTGTTGAATTTAAGTTACACCGCATCTACATGCCTACTAATTCTCATTAGATTATAAGTAGACTGTTAGGTTGGGGTTAGGGTTGAGGTTAGGGTTAGTATAAGTTGACATGTACTTGCAAAGTTTCTTATAGTCAGTTAAATGTCTGTTGAAGGAGCAGTATCAACAGATATTAGGCAGACAGTCTACTAATACTCAAACCTACCGTCATAATAAAGTGTTTCCAACAAGATTTTAAATTCTTGTTCATTATTATTATTACTACAGCAACAATGTTAATAATGATGATATAATTATTCATTAGTGGCAATGACAGATTTTTTAAACAAGGTTTTTAAAAATGTCCAGGGACCTACAAGGGAGGGCTAAGGGGACAAACATTTTATAAACAGAAATAAAAACATATAAAATAAAATGATGAAATAATAGATGGTCAAACTTTATTTTGATGGTCCGTTGAATTTTAGTTACATTCCATCTACAGTTGAAGTTACAGTGAAGTTGAATTATTAGCTCCCTGAAATTATTAGCCCCCCTGTTTATTTTTTCCCCAATTTCTGTTTAACGGAGAGAAGATTTTTTTTTCAACACATTTCTAAACATAATAGTTTTAATAACTCATTTCTAATAACTGATTTATTATATCTTTGTCATAATGACAGTAGATAATATTTACTAGATATTTTTAAAGACACTTCTATACAGCTTAAAGTGAAAATGTAAAGGCTTAACTAGGTTATTTAGGATAACTAGGCAGGTTAGGGTAATTAGGCAAGTTATTGTACAATGATGGTTTGTTAGCTTAAACTTAAAATAGCTTTTTTTTTCTAGCTAAAATAAAACAAATAAGACTTTCTTCAGAAGAAAAAAATATTATCAGACATACTGTGAAAATTTCCTTGCTCTGTTAAACATCATTTGGGAAATATTTTTAAAATAAGAATCAAAGGGGGGCTAATAATTCTGACTTCAAATGTACATGCCAAATAATTCTCATTAGATTATAAGTAGACTGTTAGGTTAGGGTTAGCGTTGAGGTTAGGATTGGTGTAAATTGACATGTACTTGCAAAGTTTCTTATAGTCAGTTAAATGTCTGTTGAAGGAGCAGTATCAGCAGATATTAAGCAGACAGTGTACTAATAATCAAATGGACTGTCAAAATAAAGTGTTACCAAAAAAACTTAAAATTGTTGTTCAGTATTATTATTACTACAACGGCAACAATGTTAATAACAAAAGTTAGTGCATTGTTTTGATGATGATATAATTATTCTTTAGTGGCACTGACAGATTCTTTAAATCAGATTTTTAAAATTGTCCAGGGACCTGAAAGGCAGGGCTAAAGGTACTGTGGAATAATTTAAAGTACATAATAATTATTTTTATTCAAATTAATAATAGAATAGAATAAATAATCAAACATGTTTAAATAACTATTCATTCATCCATTTTCTTTTTGACTTAGTCCCTTTATTAATCAGGGGTCACCACAGCGGAATGAACCACCAACTTATCCAGCATATGTTTTACGCAGCGGATGTGCTTCCAGCTGCAACTGTGTAAATAACCAACATTTTATTAATAGAAATAAATACACATTAGTATAAAACAATAACAGATGGATTAATATAATCTACATATTTACAAAACAGTTCAAACCAAATGATGAAATAATAGATTATAAAGAAATTTTTAATAAATGAAGAACAATTCGATTATAAAAGACTCATAAACATAACAAATGCATAAAAAAAAATAATACAAACATATATTAAATTAATAAAGAGCTCAGATTTTCTTCCTTTGTTTTTGCTCTGTCATTTCACTTTGAAGAGAATGAAAAGAACCTATTTGTTGCCATAAAAGTGAAACTGCTGCACCTACACAAAGCAGACTGAGGAAAATGCTCCTTTTCTTTGCATCTCAACTCTTTAATTGCATAACCAATTGAGTAGATATAATAGTATGATTAGTAAAAACACATTTAATAATAAAAGAATAGAAAGTAAACATTTCTAATGTGTGTCTTTACACAAGAAACTGTAGAGTATGCTCTCAGAAATATGCAAACTGTCTCTGGGGTGGTACCTATTCAAAAGGTACACATTTGTACTTACATGGTCCATATTGGTACCTCAAAATTATATATTAATACCTAAATACCTAATTTTAAGAGGAACACTTTTGTACTTTTTAGGTGCTAATATGTTCCCTTAAGGTATTAATTTGTACCTTTTGAAAAGGTACCACCCCAGTGACAGCTCACGTGCCTTTATTTCTGAGAGTGTATAGATGATTTTTCTTGCAGTTGAACATGGGATCCCTCGCACAAGGATGATCATATTTTACAGTCTTTTATGTCTGAAATATTGATAATCACCTGTTTTAGATCATCATGTATTAGTTTAGGAAAGAAATAAATAAACTACTCATTTAGTCAATTTATTGACTATATTATTTATATTGACTAAATTATTCATACCCCTGAGGTATGAATAATTTTGGGCTTGACTGTAGAGCTAAAACTCGAGAGGGAAAAATACCAGTTGCAGATGAAATTCAGACAGATTTTATGTAAATAAATGAGATCTTTATAACAGTCTAGAAGACTACTTACATAAGCTTTAAAAGGTTAAAGCAAAGCCCAGTTTTCTGATGCTTAAATATAATCATGCCAAACATACACACAAAAACACACACACACACACATAGGCCATATCTAAGGTTTCAGGTAAAGTGGTCTCCTGAGAGTCCTGACAGGGTGGGATTGAAGGTCTATGAGTGTGGACAGGGAGTGAATAATCAATAGAGACCCATTAAGCAGACGTGTGTGTATGAGAGAGAAAGAGACAGACTTGACGCAGGGTTGAGAGACTGCTTATTTAAGTCCGCATCAATATTTTTCATCCTTTCTCAATATCCTGTCCTCTCTCTCTCGCTCTCCCTTTTTTTCTCCATCATCCTCTGTTTAGTTTTCCTCACATGACAGGCCTCATTTTCCTTCTTCTTTAATTCTCCTCTATTCTTCTGCCATTCTCTTTCATATTTCTTTCATTGTCATGCGTCTTGATACTTTGCTTTTCCAGTGGATGGAATTTTTGTGTATGTCACATGGTTCAAACTTTATTTAGATAACTGTTTCTATATTTTTAAAAGTCTGTTTGAGGTTTAACACTAACACATTACTATAATTAGTAGTGGTAGTAGTAGTAATTTTAAAAGCAAAACAAAACAGCTACATAATTTCACAAAGTAAGTCATTCCATAAAAGAACCACATACAAACCTTTGTAACATTATATATATATATATATATATATATATATATATATATATATATATATATATATATATATATATATATATATATATATATATATATATACTTTTATATATATATATATATATTTATATATATATATTATAGCACTATAAATATTATGCACCAGGTTTCAGGCAGCCGCCCCCGCTGACTGTACCTAAAAGCTGAGGAGGGGTGGATTGGGGGGTTAAATTGCGAGAGTTCTTCGGGACACTGAACAAAACGGGAGATGGGTCTGAAATACGGGAGACTCCTGGGAAAAACGGGAGTGTTGGCAGGTATGGTTGGGAGCTGGGTCTATTCGACGCAAGCTATGATGACTTTCACCTTGATATATTAGCGCGGATGTATACCTGGCCGAATTGCACTGTAGGTGGCGAGAACGAGTCTTCGAACCTGTGTGTATTCCTACTGTGAAATTACCACATCAAACGTGACATGCTTACATGGATGCAGTTCACTAGAGTGAATCTGATTAATGTTAGCTCCACATCTAACTAGCAGGCACCTGTAGAGTTCAAGTAAAACATACAAATAAAATGGACCGGGTATTTATTTAAATAAATAACGGTGAATGAAAGTCAAACCGGTGAGTGTCTGACGAAAAAAGTGCCCTTCTGAATCAAATCAGCAGGATGCCCTTCTGGATCTTTCACTTACTGCGAAGACATTACTGATTATATTTACACGGATATCTGTAATCTAGTTATTTGCCTTAATAGACAATAATATAATTAAGGTGTTTACGTGAAGTGCTTTCATGTTAGATTTTCCTGTAATTTTGGGGGACTTTAACTGCAGTTCAGCAGTTTCACCTTCACCCATGAACATTTCATTCATGCCCCCATGACAAACTGGGGAATTAGACGCAAATAAAAAGTATGGACTGATGAGATTGTTATGGAATTTAATAATGCATGCCAAATGGAAAGAAAAAACTTCCGCATTTCACCATGTGTGTGTGTGTGTGCGGTCCTTTACTGACAGCCGCGTGTGTGGATCTTGTCGGAAAATATGTTGAAAAGTCCTACATGACGGTATTAGTTTGATTGCGGTGTTTACTTCAATAATGACACCAAAATATTCAATCTCCACATCTTAATTCCATTTCTGTTTAGTTCAGTTCTGAATTTATCAGAATCAGAATCAGAATCAGTTTTATTGCCAAGTGTGCTTCACACACACAAGGAATTTGTTTTGGCTACAGAAGCTTCCAGTGTACATAAAGTGACAAGTGACAACACAAAATAAATCTGAAAAAATAAAATATTAATAATAAAAAATGATGAACATTAAACAGATGCGGTTAGTGAAGAAACCTGGATGTTGAGTTGTATGTACAGATTGTTATAAATATACAGGTTATAAGGTGCTGTGTACAAGTGCGAATGTAGAAAGTATTGCATTGTATATTGATATAAGGTGCTGTGTACAAGTGCGTATGAGAAAGTATTGCACATATTTATTGCACAGTATGGGAATATTTAACTGTTCATGAGGTAGACAGCCTGAGGAAAGAAACTTTTCCTGTGTCTGGCTGTTTTTGTGCTTGGTGCTCTGAAGCGCCGACCTGACGGTAACAGTTCGAACAGGTAGTGTGCTGGGTGTGAGACGTCCAGAGTGATTTTGCGAGCCCTTTTACTCACTCTGGAAGAGTACAGTTCTTGAAGTGTAGGAAGGGTTGTGCCAGTGATTCGTTCAGCAGTCCGGACTATTCGCTGTAGTCTGCGGAGGTCGGGTTTGGCAGCTGAGCCGAACCAGACGGTGATTGAAGTGCAGAGGATGGAGTGGATGACAGCTGAGTAGAACTGTATGAGTAGCTCCTGTGGCAGGTTGAACTTCCTCAGCTGACCAAGGAAGTACAGTCTCTGCTGGGCTTTCTTCACAATAGATTCTATATGAATGTCCCACTTCAGATCCTGAGAGATGGTGGTGCCCAGGAACCTGAATGACTCTACTGCAGCCACAGTGCTGTTCATGATGGTGAGTGGGGGGAGGGGGGGGGCGATTTATTCGGATTAAGGTAATCAAAAATCACTGTTCGAGCTTATGTAGGCCTACAGTTCAAAAGTCATGTTTAACTGAATCAACAGTTAGTAAACACAAGTACATCTTATTGAACATAATTTATTTTCATCACCAATTACCATAGTAGAACAGTTTCTCAAGCAGTTTGTGATGCATTTAGGAAACAGGAGATGAGCCCCTGATCTAATGCCCCACCTGGCTTGAGAAACCCGTTCTCAAAGACTTACTTTGTCATTATTTGGGTAGCACACATATTCTGAATGCCTTCAGCAGAATTTAAATGAGCCATTTAAATCTATATTCATTCCAGATTACAGTGAGATTAATCTAGATAAAAAAAATGAATATATGGCCACCTATAATATATATATATATATATATATATATATATATATATATATATATATATATATATATATATATATATATATATATATATATAAAGGTTTGTTATATTCTATTATTTGTTTGTTAAATTCTATTATTATATACTGTACCTCCTTGAGTGATTTTGATTCAAACAGGGTTTTCAAACTGTAAATCTCTAAACTGTTTAGGTGATGTTTTAAGGATTGAATGGAAACTGTTGGAATGCTGTCATGTTCTCTGTGTCAGTGAAGCGGTGATAACCCTTGACCTTTGATCTGTATTGCTCCAGTATCTGAGATCATATCAGGAGCTCCCTGAGTCAGTTGCCTGCAGTTCTTTAGCTGTTTTCAGCTGACAGGGTGGCAATCCGTTCACCTCTGGGGCTCATTTAAACAAGCTCTTGGCTACATTTTTATAAGCCCACCACCAGGTATGATATTTAAATCTCTAGATATGGCTAATTCTTTATCCATTTTATTGTCCACCAGGCGAATCTTCTACTAAAGAAGTAGGTAAAATACTCAATAAGTCATCGGCACAGTGGGAGACAAGAAACGGAGACAAGACGGCAGCCAGCATGAGGGAGTCTCGATGAATATTTACCGTCATTTCAGTGAGGGATGTGTATCATGCTCACGCTGACATTTCCAGTACAATGTGAGATTGTGCAGTGTCCATGGAAGGCCTGGTCAAGATATTCAAAAAGCTGCCTTTTACAAGACGCTCTTGGAAATTTCCTCTATTACAAATTTTATACAACCTCTGAAATGTGGCAGCGCAACAATCAGCCTCAGTCTTGTAGATGCAGAACAGCAGAACAAGAGCAACAAACAAGAAGTTGAAATGAAAAAGGGACATTTTTCCCTAAAAGCAAAACAAGCCGGTTCTGGCCTGAGATTTGTTTGATGTGATTCAAACCTCAGTGGTTTATGATGCCTTCACTCAATTGCAAAACACTTTATGACTGTATGGAGTGGAATTGAAATAACTGTATGCTGTCTTGAGTCAGTAAATAAACTGAACAAAGCTCTTTCTATGGCAGCTTTACACAGCAAGACTGAATCCACAGATCTGATCACTTGACCATATCCAATTTTTATCCCATCTGTTTGCAATCAGTAAAGACTGTCCAACTGTGTTTACAGTCTAACACAACACTGCCCAAATGGATCTGTGCTGTGCTTTTAGTTGGGAAAAGAGTTCAGATGCAAAAACCTCTAAGTGCTGAAAATTATTTTTTTTCAGCCTTCTTTGTTTATGTTGAGGAAACTGACTTATTCTTTGCCATAAAAGTGATACTTAGTGCCCCACCAGTGATGATATACTGCCTTAGTGCCCCACCAGTGATGATATACAGTCATATCGTACTGCTATGAGTGTGATATTGCATTTATACAACAGTTCGACGGCATAATCGTGTGTATAAAATAGAAAATCTAACATGGAGAGTCTAAAAACACTTTTGTATGAGGAACTACTTTCTTCCACCATTCATTTACATCTTTAGCTGATGTCAGAACAGCATAAACTGTTGCTAATTCACCAACGTCACTTTAGAGCTAGTATTTGAAAGTATTTCTAGTGTAATGTCTAAAATATGATGACAAAACAGGTGATTTTGCTCACATTTTAATAACGACATGAAATGCTGAACGGCATGAAATATGCAATTAGTCTACAGAGATATCTCATGTATTTCTCTGTTGCAATTGGGAGATCACAATAATTAGCCCCAAAAAAAGCCAAAGCAGCGCAAACATTACCAGATTACTGTTGTGCATTTCTTCTTTCTTTCTGTTTACTGAACTAGTCTGCAGTTAAGAAAAGAGGAGGCTCATTAAAAACAGATGGCCAACCAAAAAGTAACTCAGGGTTATACAAAGAGGCCAACACAAAAATACATACATTCCTAATAGTCCCATCTCACACTCAACACACTACAATTACTATGGTAAAAATACAGCACTACAACATACAAAAGACAGAGATCGAGTTAGAAGCTTAAGCTACTATGCCATTTCAGAAATGATCAGATGTGCTCCAACATTAGGCACATTCAAATCAAGACTTAAAACACATCTGTTCAGCTGTGCCTTTACTGAATGAGCACTGTGCTACGTCCGACAAATCGCACTATTATGTTTTTCTCTTCTTATTTTCTGTTTTCCGCATTTTATCATGAATGTCACTTACCAGTTTTGTAATGATTTGATCAGCTGTAGTTTAGAATTATGCTTATTATGCTGTCTCTGTCACTCTATCCTCATAAATAAACTGCATAGTTGCAATCTAAACAAATATATTCTCACCTAAAAAGCCTCAAAAGTAAATTATGTTGTTCAACAGCTGCAACATTTGTCAAACTGTAGTTAGTTTATTGATCTGATGGTGAGGGGGCTATAGAAGTTCTGATATTACATAATATCGCACTGCTATTAGCCAGATTCGAGAACCAGACGGAACAGAACAAAGAAATTATATATATATTATCTCTCTCTCTCTCTCTCTCTCTCTCTCTCTCTCTCTCTCTCTCTCTCTCTCTCTCTCTCTATATATATATATATATATATATATATATATATATATATATATATATATATATATATATATTATTATATAGATAGATATATTATATATATAGATGAAGTCAGAATTATTAGCCCCCCTTTTTTTTCTTTTTTAATTATTTTTCCCAAATGATGTTTAACAGAGCAAGGAAATTTCACAATATGTCTGATAATATTTTTTCTTCTGGAGAAAGTCTTATTTGTTTTATTTTGGCTAGAATAAAAAACCCATTTTAAAAGTCAAAATTATTAGCCCCATTAAGCTAGATTTTTTTTCGATAGTCTACAGAACAAACCATCAATATACAATAACTTGACTAATTACCCTAACCTGTCTAGTTAACCTTATTAACCTAGTTAAGCCTTTAAATGTCACTTTAAGCTGTATACAAGTGTCTTGAAAAATATCTAGTAAAAATATGATTTACTGTCATCATGGCGAAGATAAAATAAATTAATTATTAGAAATGAGTTATTAAAACTATTATGTGTTGAAAAAAAATCTCTCCGCGAACAGAAATTGTAGAAAAAAAATAAACAGGGGGGCAAATAATTAAGGGGGGCTAATATTTCTGGCTTCAACTATATATATATATTATTTGTTTAAATAATGAATCGAAACAAAATTGATTCCATTGAGAGATAACCAAATTATGTTTGGGCCCACTAATTTGAATGGGATCAAAGCACCCAATTCCCATAATTATTGGCAAAATAGTCTATTTTATTGTACTTCCTTGATGTAAGAAATAACAAGCATACAATGCAGCCAGTGTAGTCTGAAAAGCATTTGAATTCTTCCCAGTCTGCACCTATTTGATTCATCTGACTAGAGTCTAATGTAGCCAAAAACATGAAAACATCTGCAGTTCCATTAGATTATGGAAAATGAAGAATGATGAGGACTGAAATATGCTAATAATGTACACAGGGCTGGGCAATTAATTGAATTGAAATCACGATTTTCAACAATATCTCACAGGCACACTGTATATGCCCAGAGCTACCTGGGAAACCGCAAATATGTGTCCTGACATATATCCGGCTCCATTTTGTGTGTGAAGCAACTTTTATTCCATTTTGCGATTCCGCTGACCACTTTCATCTGTATGGATGGCTTTTCTCCCAAGATCAGTTTTATCTTTTAAATAAAAAGCAGTGTGAACTCATGGTAGAAGGATGGGGTTGCAAGGTACTTTTCTCTTCTAGTTTGTGGTAAATTCAAACAGATATATATATATATTTTTTTTGTAGCTTATCACTTTACTACGACTCTCATGTTCCATCTGAACGCATGTGCTGCAGGTTTACTACAATCAAGTTTAATGGAATGATATAAGAACAAATATGAAATATAAAAGAAGTAGATACAGTATAGAACACTTTAGTTATAGATTTACACTAGGTCCAATGAAAATATAACTAATACTTTACAGTCTATTTAGCACATCCGTTTTATAGAATCCCTTCAACTCATATGTCTTTTGCTGTTCATACAGCAGACATACAAGAAGGACCTAATATGAGCCAGACTCTGTGGACATTGTGAAACATTAATCACATTTACCCTGATATATCTGAATAAATACTTGTTTTCTTTTCAAAGAACGAAGGCCATCTTTTTGCCATTATATGAGAGATGAAAAGTGGATGATGTCGTGGAGACCAAGAACTGTTATAGTGTGCGGGAAATGCCTTTAGCAGTCATTACGAAACAGCACGGAGGTGCCAAGACTGCTCTATACCAGCGTCTAAAATAAAATTTGAATCTGGAAAAAAGCAATGAAATCCAAAACGCCTCTCTGGCCAATCAAACAAGGCTTTGCGGCGCACAGTCTCCACAGCGTTCGGATAATCACTTAACTGCCTCCCTACCCACAGTCCTTCAGTAGTGGGCTCTCTGCTAGAGCGATTAGGTTTCTATGGGTTTGGCACGAAACCAGGGGAATATTCACAATAAGAGCAGTGTGCTACAGACAGCAAGCTCTTCCCAGTGTTCTAAGCTTACAGAGACACCGAGGAACAACATGAGCACATACAAAGAGGCAAAAGATGAGGCGAAGAATAGAGAAGGACAAAGACACACTGAGGACAGATAACCGAGATACAAACGCAGCGGAACAGCAACAAAGCTTGATAAAGTGGGCAAACAACTTATTTAAAAGACAGTTTGTTCAAAAATAAATCAAAGAATTCTTTAATTGTATGCAATTCAAACTTTACTCAATGGACAAATCCCACTGAATAGGCACTGAAGCTTTCAAGAATGAAAAGCAGAAGTCCTATAAGCACCAGATCTCTTGTATGCTACATTTCAAGGTCTCTAAATCCATACAGCTTTATGTGACAAGGTTTTTTCTTCTTCTTCTTCTTCTTCTTCTTCTTCGAAAGTCTTCACATTTAGTTTTGAATAAGTTCAGTTGAGTTCAGATAAAATTTTCAAAAGATTCAACCCAAAGAACATTTTGTTGAACTTTAACAACTAATTTTTAACATATAAAAGTTCTATTTTTGTCAGGGCTCTGCCATCTGGTCTTGTAAATTCTTGTTTTGGTGGCAGAGTCAGGACACTAGCTCTGTCTTGTCCTGTTGTGCTCGGCTCGAAGGTCGAGCACTTGTTTTCTGTCATTGTGTGTGTCTCTGTGTGGGCCGTCATGAGTGCGCGCAGGCCTTGTGTGCCCCCGCTTGGTAATAATTATTTGTTTAATAATTAGTTGTTTATTAAAAGTAAGGTAGAAGTTGGGTTTAGGTTTTAAGTAGGATTAGGCCTAATCCCAATTCTACCCCTTAGCCCTTCCCCTTACATCTTCCCCTCGTTTTGCGCGTTCATGTGAAGGGGTAGGCGTGTCCCAGTTCTCTTTAGCTTGAAGGCGTAGGGATAAAGGGAAGGGCTAGACACCCCTTGAAACTGAGATTTTTCAGTACCACACTCAAAACCAAGGCGTAAGAACATTTCCCAGAATACACCATCCACAGCGGCAAGTAAGGAGATGCACAAATTAGTATTTCTGTCATTATTATGAACTTTTACAACAAACAAGCATGTTTTAATATAGTCATAACCGCGTTCGTGTTATGCTAAAATAAAAACCTCATAATTTCAGTACCTGTAATCCCTAATAATAACTCCTGTATGGTAGTCCCACAACATTGTCACTTCATGACACTGCAATACCCTGTCAGAAAAGTCTAGTGGCTGGGAATGAGCTTTTCAGAGTGTCTGCTATAATGTTGTTTATGTTTAATGTTAATGTTGTTTTTGTGTGTTTACATAGATGAATATGGCCGCTGTGTAAATACACAAAACACTTACAATCTTATTGCCACATTAGATCATTATGATAATATAACGAATGCCTTCAGTGATTTCCTGAAGATAAATACCAAAAATTAACTGGAATAACTACGGCAGTTGCGATCATCAATCTCATACGAAGCAAGAGATCGTGATGACAAATGATAACATGTGCAGGTGTTGTAGTGGTGTCCCATTTCTTAGGGGTAAATTTTGAAGCCCTTCCGAAAGTACAAAAATAGAATTCGGATTGGGCCATATTGTAGGGATGTAATAAGATCATACTTTATTTTTCCAATGAACAGTTAATATCTTAATAATAGGCAGGTGTTAAGGTAATAGCATGAGTTGTGACCTAAACTAAAGTTTTACCAAAGTTAGTTTTGGCCTGACATCACACTGGGCATAAGACGTTAACGGTTTTCAAGGTATACCTCGGTTTGGAAAAGTCAAGGTTTTTGATTTTTGGCTTTCAAGGTTTTGAAAATTTTATGCTAAACCATTCCTAAGGTATGTGTACGATTTTTTTATTTACTTTTTTTTTTTTTTTTTTTTTTTTTTAGGACAACAGTCTCTCCAGCTGAAAAGATATCCAAAGATGCCATTTTAAATTGTAAAGAAATCCATGTTTTTGGAACTAATGAAGACAGCAGAAGTCAATAATTCATTTGAATTATTCAGACTGACATGTTTACGCCTCCAAAATATTAATAACGTTTCACAAAATAAAATATATTGTGTTTAAAGGGGAAACATTGTCATTTTTTACCCAGACATTTAAAAAGAATATATTTTAGAGCAGTAACCACAATACAGTGAAAACGTGATTTTTTTATCCAAGGTTAGCATACCATCAGAATCTCGTACCGGCCCATGCTTACATCACACCAGTTTGTTCCTTTTGATTATGCTTGAAGCATATCAGGGACTTTAAATGTTCATAATATAACATGGAATCCAATAATGTGAAGCTATGAAAGTGTTTCATAACTCAGATGTTTATCTTATCTGAAAAGAGGGAAATAAATAAATTACTATTGAAACCAAACTGCAGAAATTACTCAATTTATACTGTCAGTTGAAAGCTTCAATATATGATTCTCCAAGAAGTAACAATGACCACAGTTTCATTATTAATGAGGTTCCTTCTTGCAAAAGGGGTTCAGGGACATGTTGCATAGATAAGCAGTTTAGGACTTCTGAATGAATGTTTCAGTTACTCAAAGTTACTTTCGCCACCTACAGTGCTGGCATTTGGGTATGAGTCATTGTAAACGTGCCCAAAAGTGCTCTATGAAATTCATTTTTACACCATTCATTTTTTTTTTTTGTAAAGGTTATTGGTTAGGTTTAGGGTAGAGTTTTGTGTATGAGAACACAACATATTACCTAGAAATGTAAAGTTCGTGGACAAACTTTACGGTGGCTTGAGAAAGCCTATACTGAAAGTTTGAAGTAGTTTTTATGAAGATTGAAACAGTCGGCAAAGATAAGTACATATATGTTAGCATGTTTCTAGTATGGATTGGCATGTTTCTTGCTAGGCGGGGGTTCTGAATGGTTGCTAAGTTGTTGCTAGGGTGTTCTGAGTGCTTGCTAAGTGGTTGCTATGCTGTTCTGACTGGTTGATAGGCGGTTGCTAGAGTGTTTAACTGGTTGTTAAGGTGTTGCTAGGCGGTTGCTAGGGTGTCTGAGTGGCTGCTGGACGGTTGCTAAGACGTTGCTAGGTGGTTGCTAGAGTGTTGCTAAGTGGTTGCTAAGCCGTTGCTAAGGTGTTGCTATGTGGTTGCTAAGGTGTTACTAGATGGTTGCTAAGGTGTTCTGAGTGGTTGCTTGGTGTTGCTAGACGGTTGCTAGGGTGTTGCTAGGTGGTTGCTAAGGTGTTGCTAGGTGGTTGCTATGGTATTCTAGGTCATTGCTATGGTGTTGCTAGGTGGTTGCTAGGGTGTTCTGAGTGGTTTCTAGGTAGTTGCTAAGGTGTTGCTAAGTCATTGCTAAGGTGTTGCTAAGGTGTTGCTATGGGGTTGCTAGGGTGTGGCTAGTAATTTAAAAGGTCATCAGTGATTGGCAGATTGGTAGTCTGGGACTTTTCCGAATTTTCCGGGACAGTTTTCGGAAAACCGTAAGTCGGAACAGTTGGAAAAGATAGAGCAACTTAATTCAGTATAGTTTGGAGGTCTAGGAGGAGATGCGTTCTTAAAATAGTCTAAGAAGAAGAAGAAGTTTATGTAGTATAACAGTATGTTGGCGTTCTTAAGCCACCATAATTACAAGTGGACATGCAGACTACTTCTGCTTCATACACCACTACAGTTGAGAAGAAATGTTTCCAAGCAACTGACAGCGCAACAACGTAAAAAAAAAGTATTTTAACTTAATCGCAGTCAGCTCAGAGTCAAAAACGTAATATTTGGCACAAAAACTTGAGCATTATAAGTGGACCTCAGGGAAAAGTAAAAAAAAGAAAAGAAAATGACACCTAATGCAAGCACAGAGAGTTTTGTCATGTTGCTCAGTAACAGATGGACCTCTGACCTATGTGTGCTCAGCTGGACTGCAAATCTCCAGCCACGTTCTGCCTTGGGTTTCCATTTAAGTGTGTGTATGTGAGTACTTTAAAGACTCTATTCTACTTCATTCCTGCTAATGCGGAATCTATAAATCTTTGAGATGGAATCTTTCATTCACAACTGTATCAACTGGACAGCTTGATGAGTTAGTTAGGACTAATGGCTTTATTACTTGACATATGTACACAAGCGTTTAAAACACACAGTGGCCCATCTAGGAAGTGAACACTTGAAAGCAGTATGATAAGTGTGGTATGGAATAGCAGGAGTGCACAGATGTAAGGAACTTCTGAGGCAATAAATACTGTGACTTTAAGAGAATAGAGCGGAGCTGTGCTGCACAGAATGTGTGTGTGTTGTTACAGGGAGAGTCTTGCTGCTCAGGAATGGCACAGAAATGTGTTTACATTTGCTGCTGCCAAGATCCTGTCAGGAGCTGATCCAGAACTCCAGAGAGCAGCAGCAAAATATACTGCACACTATATTACCCTACACACTACAATACAATACATAACTACACTATATACCCTACACAACATTACATTATTCTTAACTCCTTCCTGGACACTACACAATACCAGAATTTCAAATAAGCCTGTTTTCTACAAACTATAGTTGTACAATACAATGCTAAATGAAGCTACACTATAATTGTGCATAGTATTTTACACTATTACACAGTAAAAAAAAATATTTGTTAATTAACAGTTTCCATATTTTGTCATTCATTCATTCATTCATTCATTTTCTTTTCGGCCTAGTGCCTTTATTAATCAGGGATCGCCACAGTGGAATGAACCGCCAACTTATCCAGCATATGTTCTACACAGCGGATGCCCTTCCAGTTGCAACTCATCACTGGGAAATACCCATACACTTTCATTCACACACATTTCCTGCGAAGAATTTAGCTTACCCAATTCAACTACACTGGATGAGTGGGGGAAATATATTTGGACTGGGGGAACCATGGGGAAACCCACTCGAACATGAGAAGAACATGCAAACTCCAGACAGAAATGCCAACTGACCCAGCTGAGGCTCAAACCTGTGAGGCAATAGCAATACCCAGTGCGCCACTGCGCCGCCCCTGTATTTTGTGATTTACAAGTGTTTTCCACTTATTTACGGATGTGAATTGGGGGAATTATGGGACCTTAATCTCTACTCTGTCGACTTTTGATGTTGAAAATTCAGCTAACAAAGTAGATTTTATTGGCTTGTTAGTCGTAGTAAATAATACACAGAGATATAAGTCTGTAAAATAATAGAAACTGTACTGGCAGTTTATTACAAGGTTTTTGTATTGTATTATCATAATAATAACAACAACAACAACCCAGACAATATATTACTTTAAACTATTTGGTTCTGCTCCAGGTTACATTTGTGACCTGATATCCATTTCCTCTCTCTCTCACTGTCTACACTCTGCTTCTGGTCCTACGCTGTTTCAGCCTCGCTGCAAACTCAGCACCATGGAAGGTAGGGCGTTCTCTTTCAGTGCCCCCAAACTGTGGAATGCTCTTCCCACTAACATTAGGAATGCTGGTTCTTTGGACGGTTTTAAGAAGCTACTTAAAACTCATCTTTTTAGGACTTTTTTAGGACTTCTTTTTCATCTTTTTTAATTTGTGATATCTTTTATTCTTACTGTGTTTTTTTACTGTATTTTTTATTGTGTTACTGTGCTTTGTTGTTTTTAGATTCTTGTAAGCGCTTTGGGTTTTAGAAAAGCATGTTATACATAAAATATATTATTATTATTATTATTATTATTATTATTATTATTATAAAATGGTAATAAAAGTCACTTTTTTGAACTTTTCAAGCTTAAAAGTTGTTGGAAGATAGATCAAGGTCCCATAATGCAATGAAGAAAATGCAGAAATTAAGGGGGAAATTAAAAACAAAAACATATAAAAATAAAAATACAGAAAACTTTTTTAGACTGAAAAATATGGAAAAAACTTTACTTATTTTTACAATTTTCATCAATTTTTATCAATTTTCAAGACCTTTCACTTTGTTTGACTCTATAGTACATCACTGCCTATTATGAAACAAATGAACAAACCTTTGTCACATCATCAACAATTTAAAAGAAGTTAAATATTTTATTTTGTTTCACTTTCTTATGATGATCATTGTTTGGTCAGTGGGCAGAGATTTGGTGGATTTTTATTGCTATAAAGCAGTGTTTCCATCCAACGAATCAAAGCGAACAAAATCGTCACTTCCTGATTAACTGGTGCCAAATATCAACAGTTAAAACTGAATTTGCTGCAGTAGGAGAAGCTGCGTCAATCTTTTCTTCATTTTATAAATGACTTGCACCTCAGAATGCAATCCTGACACGCAGTGAACGCGGCTTGGTGTTTGGAGGTGTCAGACGCGGAGCACAGATGCTCTTGAGGTCATTATTAATATAAGAACACCAATACATAAACTCTAAGGTGTTTTAGAATGACCAAAACAACATTTTAGATGGTTTACAATGAGCTCAGCGTGCTGGTTTGTCCATTTACGAACATTTTCATCATCACATGATCTCAAGACAATCACATTACCTTTTTTTCCATACTGGAATTTGTATATATATATCACATATAAATCACATATGGACAAAATTGGTATTTCTTGACTAAAAGCTTGAGGAATTTATAACTTAGATAATCAGATAACATTCATTCATTTTCTTTTTGGCTAAGTCCTTTTGTTAATCAGTGGTCGCCACAGCAGAATGAACCGCCAGCTTATCCAACTTATGCAGTGGATCCCCTTCCAGCTGCGTCATCCCCTTCCCTTGCCATCACTGGGAAATACCCATAAACTCTCATTCACACAAAAACACTACAGACAATTTAGCTTACCCAAATCACCTATAGCACATGTCTTTGGACTTGTGGGGGAAACTGGAGCACTCAAATGACACCCACATGAACACAGGGAGTACATGCAAACTCCACACGGAAACGGCAACTGACCCAGCCGAGGCTGGAACCAGCAACCTTCTTGTTGTGAGGCAACAGTGCAAACCACTAAGCCACCGTGTCGTTCTATGTCTAATCATCAACTACATTATTACAACTATTCAATTTTTTTTGCAGGTTAATATTTGAACAGGTTTAAGCACATTTAAAAATGGACAAATGTATGCAACAGCAAACAACATTAAAACAAGCAAAAACCCTAGCATTTCCCCTAACATTTTTCACCATGAATCAGCAAACAAGACTGGACAAAAGTGCTTAAGCAATGTAATAACACTAATTGACACAAACATATCTGGCTGACAGAATAGTGTTTGTTCATGGTGATCCCACTAGCACTGAACTAGGTGGTGGACTCACACTGTGGACTGAATCAAAGCCAAACCCACACATCACTGACTTTAACAGACCACAGATCACATCTGACAGCCCACATGATCAGAGAAGAAGACCATTCTGAAAGGCTGAAGACATGGGAAAACACGGATGTTTGTGATTCTCATTCACTTATCCTATAAAGCATGACTTATGTAGATATTCATGAGTGTAAAGGTACCATAGAATGCATTGATACAATATACATGTTCTCTGATATCTAAAGAGAAGGTTTGTGGCTAAGCCAAGTGTAATTTTTATTTTTTTTATTATTATTTTTTTTTTTACAGATTTACAGGTCCACTTTCAACCTCAGGAAGTGCATGGTCCTAATAAGATATGCTTGGTTTGCCTGATATGATATAGGCCCAATCCCAATTCTATTTATTTCGAATTGGTTTTTGACCTCATGCGCTCCAGCACTGAGACGTTGATACGGCGGTTGCCTAGCAACATAAAAAGTCTCATGCACTGCTCTTTACTAACGTCAACCAAAAAGCTATGTCTCACGTTTTCAGAACAGAAAACCACTGCTAAATTTGGACGAATGCTGAACTTTTCCTCAGGGGTCCCTGTTACATCTGGTATCATGTTGCAAAAGGCAAAAAACTTTATTGTGCATTTACTCAGTGCTCATATTCATGGATGTAACCACAAAACAACATTAAAGTTATACCACACATGCTGTGAAAAACTAATTCCTCTTTGATTAGACTTTTCTGACAGACTAGCCTATTCTGTCAAGCCATTGAGTAAGGTTATCAGAATTTAAAATATATTATGAAATATTTTGCAGCAGTTTTGCTGTAGTTTAAGTGACTATCATTAGAGAAATTTTCGTGTTAGCGAAATTTAGCTTTTTTTTTTTTGTTGTTCATTTATTTAAAGATATCGTCATTCTGAATGTTTAAATCTGATGCTTGTTTGTTGTTCAAATTCGTATTAATGCTGATTTTTAATTTTTACATTTGTGATTTTCCTTGCTTGGTTTTCCAGTCTCGTTGCTGCTGTAGCTGGTGTAATCAGGGAAATCAGCATTTCATTTGAAGTGTAGTCCTGAAAAATCTTCATTTGAAAAGAATAAGAAAACAGACTATTTCCCCTGCATGGGTGCAGAATGACATATCCTCTCGTGCAGACACAGAATGCAAGCTCTCTTTTCAGTCAGCTGCCGTCTGTTTGGTGTGTTCATGTGTAGCTTTTTGGTCCAGACATGAGCTGACAACAAGACTCGCACCAGCGGCTCTTCTTTTTGTGATGAAATCAAGCTAACCACTTACTGTTGCATGCCACCTTTAAAGGGTCACGAAACACCAAAACACATTTTTTGAGTTGTTAACAGTCATATTGGGACACATATTTCACAAAAAAGTTAAAATTGGTAGTTTTTGCGTTATTTCAAGCTAATTCGTCCTTCCAGTTTGAAAAGAAATTTTAAAGCTGCTTCACGATGATTAGATACTTGTATAAATTCCAGCGTGTAGACTGGCTGTCCATACTGGCCCATACAACGTGACGTCTTTAAGTTTTCAGCTATAATTTTTTACCTAATGCAGTGATTAGAGGGCAGAGAGAAGACACGTTGTCTTGCCAACTGTAATTAAAACAAGTGGAAGAAGAAGAATTGTTTGGAGACATGGGTCGTCAGTGTTGCGTTTATGAATGTGCCACAATGAAGGTTTTGTTTTAATTTTCCCGCTATGAGAGCACAGCTGTCATGAGGACCCACATTTGTGGATTACAGTGGTCTGCTAACACGCAACAAAAATATGTTTGTAAAGAAAAAATTTTACCCGAGAGCTTTTCGCATCCCGAAATGGTGCAATCCGAATTTACCCCTCATCTTCTTTTAAAAAAAGATGCGATTCCAGTTCGTGTTGATTGTCCTGTCTACAGATTTGTTTTATCGTTGGTATCATCAGCAGTACTCTTTCAGTTTTTAAAGACGTACCTTAATCAAAATGATTTAGTTACTAAGTTTACAGTATGTTAATATCACTACAATATTTTGGACTGATAGATCCAATGTAAATGCTGCTCTCCGAGTGTAACCATGTAAACACCTTAATCAAACTGTTACCGTTGTGTAGGATTTTCACCGCGTATGATTTTTGTCGCATTTTGTGACAGGATAGTCCATACACACACGGCTATTTGACACTATTCTCTGCAACTAGAGACTCTGCATCTACCGAGAAATGCTGAGAATTTTTATTTTCTCCCATATGGTGTGCAGCATTAAATTCCATTAAACAACTCTTCCAGCCATTCATTCTCGCATCCAATATCTTGTTTGTCACGGGGGGCATGCATGAAACATCCCTGAATAAAAAAGTGAAAGTGCCAAAATGCAGTTAAAGTTGATAAATTAAGAATGAAACACCCAAAATTACACAAAACTCTGTTGGAAATGTGGATAGCGTGGTGACGCGATGATGTTAATCGATCTTTGGGCTTTAGGATGTAAAACGGAATCATGAAAGGAACATTCAAAAAGCAACTCATGTAAACACCTTAATCATATAATTGTCTTATTCAGATTAAGGCAAATAATTCGATTACAGATGTCCATGTAAATGTAGTCACTGTTTATCGCCCCTGTGTTTGTGTTGCCGCTGTGAAAATCAGCGTGTGTACGCAATGAAACACCCCTTTTCATGCAAACCCTTCTTTCTTGCACCACTCCCACCTAAACAAAGCTGGACTCATCAACTTTCCTTACATTTTTCGAACTAGAGGTGTGAAAACACCCTACGGAGACAGGGTACAAGATTAATACAAGCTTAGATAAACTTTAGAATAAGGGAAACCTTATTAATTGTCAAATTGCTGCAGAATGAGTTTGAATATAAAACAATCACTTACAGCAAGGAGGTTTTAATGAACTGTCTGATTTTGATGTGCATGTCTGTGGCAGCAGTCTGTTTAAAAATTGTAGATTGTTTACACAAACTTGTCAACCCAGTAACCAGTATTCAATGTCTACAATAACTGGAGAGAACCATTAGCATTCCTATTTATCTCTATGGCAAATAGTCAGCTGGTGCATTAAGCAATGCTTTACACACCTCCTAATTACAATGTTAGGGCTCAAAGAACATACTTTTGTCTGTTTTTAACAGCGAAGTTTTGCCTTACGCCACAAAGAAGCACAATATTTGACAGCAATTAAAGATAGGGGTCTCTGTAAGCAAGTCTTTATCAGTGTTCCATATCCTGACACTGGAATTTTCATCAATTCTGCTGAGCCAAATTGCTCAAGCTAGAAAAACTTGGACAAAGACCAATGATTGTGAAGAGCAACGAATTGTTGCTCACATGGACAGGCTGCCAGTCTGGGAATTCTGTTTTATACACAGAAAATAATCTCTTAATCATGTTTCTGTTATCAGCATGCTGAACTCTAGAAATGATATTTTCATGTATGTGGTGCAATATTATCGTTCATCATTTCTATAACAGGGCTGCATGGTGGCACAGTAGGTAGTGGGTTCGAGCCTCGGCTGGCTCAGTTGGTGTTTCTGTGTGGAGTTTGCATGTTCTCCTCGTGTTGGTGTTGGTGTGGGTTTGCTCTGGTTTTGCCCACAAGCCCAAAGACATGTGGTATAGGGGAATTGGGTAGGCTAAATTGTCCGTAGTGTATGAGTGTGAATGAGTGTGTAAGGGTAATGGGTTGCAGCTGGAAGAGCATCCCCTGTGTAAAAACATTCATTCATTCATTCATTCATTTTCTTTTCAGCTTAGTCCCTTTATTAATTTGGGGTCGCCACAGCAGAATTAACCACTAACTTATCCTATGCATATGTTTTAGGGCCTACTCACACTATGCTATCCGAACCATGCCCAGGCCCGTTTCCCGGATTGTTTGAGAAGTTCAATTCACCTTTATTTGTATAGCGCTTATACAATGTAGATTGTGTCAAAGCAGCTTCACATAAAAGGTCATAGTAAATTGGAAAAGTGTAGTTCAGTTTGTAGTGTTTAAGTTCAGTTCAGTTTAGCTCAGTTCAGTGTGGTTTAATAATCACTACTGAGAGTCCAAATATTGAAGAGCAAATCCAACAATGCGCAGCTCTATAGATCTCGAACCATGCAAGCCAGTGGCGACACTGGAGAGGGAAAAAAACCTTCACTAAATGGCGAAAGTGAAGAAAAAAAACCTTGAGAGAACCAGGCTCAGTTGGGCACGATCATTTTAATTTCTCTGCTGGCCAAACGTCTTGTGCAGAGCTGCAGTCTCAGTGGCGGAGGCTGAAAGCTGGCCTCAGCGAAGACTCGTCTGTCTCTGGAGCGTCACAGGAATCAGTCTCATGTTCTCCACTCTTCCATGACCACCACAGTAGCTGCTCAGGATACGGCCTGGTCCAGGATATGGAAACCTTGAGATCATCTCGTCGTTCGTCTTGGATCGAATCAGTGACTCTGCATAGTCTGAGGGCCTCGGGAAGAGTATCCCCAGGTGGAAATGGAGAATAAAGAAAATAATTAGCGTAGCTGCTGTTCATAGTGTACCTTCAGCAAACCTCCTAACTCCTGCAGCAAGAGGATTTTATGATTGTTTATGAGCGTCAAAAGTGGCTGATCTGTTGGGTCAAATATTTTAGTGCGTGTCACTGCATATCAAACCACTAAAACAATCTAACTAAAGAAATCTCCACTGTGCTGAGCGAGAGCACTTACTGAACAGCGGATCAAGTGTGCCCAGGCCCGATTGTAATGTGAGTGCGGGCTGTTGAGGAGATGGGAGGGGGGACAAGCGTGCTTTAGCCCAGTTCAAGGCAACAGTACATAATGTGAGTAGGCCGTTACGGAGCGGATGCCCTTCCAGCGGCAACCCATCTCTGGGAAACATCCATAAACACTATGGACAATTTAGCCTACCCAATTCACCTGTACCGCATGTACTCCACACAGAAACTCCAACTGACCCAGCCGAGGCTCGAATCAGCAAACTTCTTGCTGTTAGGCGACAGCACTACCTACTGCACCACTGCGTCACCCCTTGTGTAAAAACATTTGCAGGTTAAGTTGGCAGTTCATTCCGCTGTGGCTAACCCAGATTAATAAAGGGACTAAGCTGAAAAGAAAATGAAGGAATGAATTTCCCAAAGATTTATTATTACTTTCATTACAGCTCTTCTTTCTCGATTTCTTCTGAATAATTGGGTGTTTCTTCATCTATTCAATTTGCATCCTGTGTTTATTTTTATAGCAGAATATGATCCTTTGAAATATTTTCCCTTACTTAGAAATATTTTGTTATAATATTATAAATTTAACATTTACCTCTATAAAAACATGGTAACTAGTTTAAGTAGCATTTATCACTATTAACTTGTGGCGTATTATCTGCCTATTATTAATATATCGGCTGTTTAATTGTACTAATAAAGTACAAATTCTGCATTCATTCAATTCTACATCCCTAAACCTAATCTAATACCCTAACCAACGTGCCTTCCCTGAGCACTTTTCCAACTAACTTGTGTCATGTAGCACAACAGCACTGGGAAATCAATTCAATTTGGCCATGCCTTGCTGGAGCTCCTCAACAAAGAAAGAGAGCTCCTTAATACCAGCTTAGGAAGCACTCCCACCTTCCTGTCAACCATAGTTCCGTCTCTATTTGAGCACCAGGTAACAGGTAACTTTGCTAAGATGCTGCAATCTAATTGTGTACTGAGCAGATTTGAGCTTGGGCATGTGTTGCCATGACAGCAACAAGTCTGCCGTGAGTTTCAAAGAACACATTGTACAGACTAGTGGCCAACTTAAGTGTATTCTCACATTTCCGACTTTCACAGAGAACACGCACACACTCAACCAGTTTGGCACTGTTTAAAACCACATCTGGCAGCGGTGGTATTCGAACCCATGCCCCCAAAGAGACTGGAGCCTAAATCCAGCACCTTAGACCCCTCTAAGCTCAATACCGTGGGCCCTTTTCTGCCCAATTTTACAAAAGCAGAACAGCAGAGAGCACGCCAAGCTTCCTCGTGAAGCCCTTCATTTTTGGCCAAGGAGGCTACGTTTGGATGTGACCGGGAGCATGCAGTATCACTTTGCAAGTCTTTTTGCTCAAGCAGAGAGGTCATTTTCAAGCATCCTAAAAGTACTGCCTGGCACACTCAAGCAGTTTGGCACTATTTAAAACCACGTCTGGCAGCGGTGGGATTCAAACACACGCCCCCCGAAGAGACTGGAGCCTAAATCCAGCGCCTTAGACCCCTCGGCCACACTACCCCTTTAAACTCTATACCGTAGGCCCTTTTCTGCCCAATTTTACAAAAGCAGAACAGCAGAGAGCACGCCGAGCTTCCTTGTTAAGCCCTTCAACTTTGGCCAAGGAGGCTACGTTTGGATGTGACCGGGAGCATGCAGTATCACTTTGCAAGTCTTTTTGCTCAAGCAGAGAGGTCATTCATGTAGCGCAACAGCGCTGGGAAATCAATTCAATTTGGCCGTGCCTTGCTGGAGCTCCTCAACAAAGAAAGAGAGCTCCTTAATACCAGCTTAGGAAGCACTCCCACCTTCCTGTCAACCACAGTTCCGTCTCTATTTTAGCACACCTCAAGGCATTTGATGTCTACTCCAAATGGCAGCCAGCTGCGATGCATTTAAACACTGTATTACTATGTAACTGGTATCCCACAAAAGAGTGAAAGTTGCTTATTCCATCACAGCAGACTCCACATTGTTGTTGTTATTATATTCCAATCCAGTTATTAAGTATTACTACTTTATTTGTGAATCATTGCTGTTCCTGTTTCAAAAGGGTGCTCTTGCCAAAAGGAGCAATGGCTGAGAGAGACTTCCAGTACAGACTTTGTCAATCTAATTGTGTACTGAGCAGATTTGAGCTTGGGCATGTGTTGTTTGCCCAACAGCAGAGAGCACGCCGAGCTTCCTTGTGAAGCCCTTCAACTTTGGCCAAGGAGGCTACGTTTGGATATGACCGGGAGCATGCAGTATCACTTTGCAAGTCTTTTTGCTCAAGCAGAGAGGTCATTCTCAAGCATCCTAAAATGACTGCCTGGCACACTCAAGCAGTTTGGCACTGTTTAAAACCACGTCTGGCAGCGGTGGGATTCGAACACACGCCCCCGAAGAGACTGGAGCCTAAATCCAGCGCCTTAGACCCCTCGGCCACACTACCCCTATAAACTCAAAACCGTGGGCCCTTTTCTGCCCAATTTTACAAAAGCAGAACAGCAGAGAGCACGCCAAGCTTCCTTGTGAAGCCTTTCAACTTTGGGCAAGTCTTTTTGCTCAAGAAGAGAGATCATTGTCAAGCATCCTAAAAGGACTACCTGGCAGCGGTGGGATTCGAACCCACGCCCCCGAAGAGGACTGGAGCCTTAACCAGCGCCTTAGACCGCTCGGCCACGCTACCTTACCAACATGCATTCCCTGAGCACTTTTCTCACTAACTTGTTTTATGTAGCGCAACAGCGCTGGGAAATCAATTCAATTTGGCCGTGCCTTGCTGGAGCTCCTCAACAAAGAAAGAGAGCTCCTTAATACCAGCTTAGGAAGCACTCCCACCTTCCTGTCAACCACAGTTCCGTCTCTATTTGAGCACACCTCAAGGCATTTGATGTCTACTTCAAATGGCAGCAAGCTGCGATGCATTTAAACAACGTATTACTATGTAACTTGTATCCTACAAAAGATGTGAAAGTTGGCTTATTCCATCACAGCAGACTCCACATTGTTGTTGTTATTATATTCAATCCAGTTATTAAGTATTACTACTCTAATTGTGAATCATTGCTGTTGAGGTTTCAACAGGGTGCTCTTGCTAAAAGGAGCAATGGCTGAGAGAGACTTCCAGTAAAGACTTTGTCAATCTAATTGTGTACTGAGCAGATTTGAGCTTGGGCATGTGTTGTTTGCCCAACAGCAGAGAGCATGCCAAGCTTCCTTGTGAAGCCCTTCAACTTTGGCTAAGGAGGCTACGTTTGAATGTGACCGGGAGCATGCAGTATCACTTTGCAAGTCTTTTTGCTCAAGCAGAGAGGTCATTCTCAAGCATCCTAAAGGACTGCCTGGCACACTCAAGCAGTTCGGCACTGTTTAAAACCACGTCTGGCAGAGGTGGGATTTGAACCCACAGCCCCCGAAGAGACTGGAGCCTAAATTCAGCACCTTAGACGCCTCAGCCACACTACCCCTTTAAACTCAATACCGTGTGCCCTTTTTCTGCCCAATTTTACAAAAGCAGAACAGCAGAGAGCACGCCAAGCTTCCTTGTGAAGCCTTTCAACTTTGGCCAAAGAGGCTACGTTTGATGTGAGCGGGAGCATGCAGTATCACTTAGCAAGTCTTTTTGCTCAAGCAGAGAGGTCATTCTCAAGCATCCTAAAAGGACTGCCTGGCACACTCAAGCAGTTCGGCACTGTTTAAAACCACGTCTGGCAGAGGTGGGATTTGAACCCACGACCCCGAAGAGACTGGAGCCTAAATTCAGCACCTTAGACGCCTCAGCCACACTACCCCTTTAACCTCAATACCGTGGGCCCTTTTCTGCCCAATTTTACAAAAGCAGAACAGCAGAGAGCACGCCAAGCTTCCTTGTGAAGCCCTTCAACTTTGGCCAAGGAGGCTACGTTTGAATGTGACCGGGAGCATGCAGTATAACTTTGCAAGTCTTTTTGCTCAAGCAGAGAGGTCATTCTCAAGCATCCTAAAAGGACTGCCTGGCACACTCAAGCAGTTTGGCACTGTTTAAAACCACGTCTGGCAGCGGTGGGATTCGAACCCACGCCCCCGAAGAGACTGGAGCCTAAATCCAGCGCCTTAGACCCCTCGGCCACACTACCTCTTAAAACTCAAAACCGTGGGCCCTTTTCTGCCCAATTTTACAAAAGCAGAACAGCAGAGAGCACGCCAAGCTTCCTTCTGAAGCCCTTCAACTTTGGGCAAGTCTTTTTGCTCAAGAAGAGAGATCATTGTCAAGCATCCTAAAAGGACTACCTGGCAGCGGTGGGATTCGAACCCACGCCCCCGAAGAGACTGGAGCCTTAATCCAGCGCCTTAGACCGCTCGGCCACACTACCTTACCAACATGCATTCCCTGAGCACTTTTTTCACTAACATGTAGCGCAACAGCGCTGGGAAATCAATTCAATTTGGCCGTGCCTTGCTGGAGCTCCTCAACAAAGAAAGAGAGCTCCTTAATACCAGCTTAGGAAGCACTCCCACCTTCCTGTCAACCACAGTTCCGTCTCTATTTGAGCACACCTCAAGGCATTTAATGTCTACTTCAAATGGCAGCAAGCTGCGATGCATTTAAACAACGTATTACTAGGTAACTTGTATCCCACAAAAAAGTGAAAGTTGCTTATTCCATCACAGCAGACTCCACATTGTTGTTGTTATTATATTCCAATCCAGTTATTAAGTATTACTACTCTAATTGTGAATCATTGCTGTTGAGGTTTCAACAGGGTGCTCTTGCTAAAAGGAGCAACGGCTGAGAGAGACTTCCAGTAAAGACTTTGTCAATCTAATTGTGTACTGAGCAGATTTAAGCTTGGGCATGTGTTGTTTGCCCAACAGCAGAGAGCATGCCGAGCTTCCTTGTGAAGCCCTTCAACTTTGGCTAAGGAGGCTACGTTTGAATGTGACCGGGAGCATGCAGTATCACTTTGCAAGTCTTTTTGCTCAAGCAGAGAGGTCATTCTCAAGCATCCTAAAAGGACTGCCTGGCACACTCAAGCAGTTCGGCACTGTTTAAAACCACGTCTGGCAGCGGTGGGATTCGAACCCACGCCCCCGAAGAGACTGGAGCCTAAATCCAGCGCCTTAGACCCCTCGGCCACACTACCTCTTAAAACTCAAAACCGTGGGCCCTTTTCTGCCCAATTTTACAAAAGCAGAACAGCAGAGAGCACGCCAAGCTTCATTCTGAAGCCCTTCATCTTTGGGCAAGTCTTTTTGCTCAAGAAGAGAGATCATTGTCAAGCATCCTAAAAGGACTACCTGGCAGCGGTGGGATTCGAACCCACGCCCCCGAAGAGACTGGAGCCTTAATCCAGCGCCTTAGACCGCTCGGCCACGCTACCTTACCAACATGCATTCCCTGAGCACTTTTCTCACTAACTTGTTTTATGTAGCGCAACAGCGCTGGGAAATCAATTCAATTTGGCCGTGCCTTGCTGGAGCTCCTCAACAAAGAAAGAGAGCTCCTTAATACCAGCTTAGGAAGCACTCCCACCTTCCTGTCAACCACAGTTCCGTCTCTATTTGAGCACACCTCAAGGCATTTGATGTCTACTTCAAATGGCAGCAAGCTGCGATGCATTTAAACAACGTATTACTAGGTAACTTGTATCCTACAAAAGAGTGAAAGTTGCTTATTCCATCACAGCAGACTCCACATTGTTGTTGTTATTATATTCCAATCCAGTTATTAAGTATTACTACTCTAATTGTGAATCATTGCTGTTGAGGTTTCAACAGAGTGCTCTTGCTAAAAGGAGCAATGGCTGAGAGAGACTTCCAGTAAAGACTTTGTCAATCTAATTGTGTACTGAGCAGATTTGAGCTTGGGCATGTGTTGTTTGCCCAACAGCAGAGAGCATGCCAAGCTTCCTTGTGAAGCCCTTCAACTTTGGCTAAGGAGGCTACGTTTGAATGTGACCGGGAGCATGCAGTATCACTTTGCAAGTCTTTTTGCTCAAGCAGAGAGGTCATTCTCAAGCATCCTAAAAGGACTGCCTGGCACACTCAAGCAGTTCGGCACTGTTTAAAACCACGTCTGGCAGAGGTGGGATTTGAACCCACGCCCCCGAAGAGACTGGAGCCTAAATTCAGCACCTTAGACGCCTCAGCCACACTACCCCTTTAAACTCAATACCGTGTGCCCTTTTCTGCCCAATTTTACAAAAGCAGAACAGCAGAGAGCACGCCAAGCTTCCTTGTGAAGCCTTTCAACTTTGGCCAAAGAGGCTACGTTTGGATGTGAGCGGGAGCATGCAGTATCACTTAGCAAGTCTTTTTGCTCAAGCAGAGAGGTCATTCTCAAGCATCCTAAAAGGACTGCCTGGCACACTCAAGCAGTTCGGCACTGTTTAAAACCACGTCTGGCAGAGGTGGGATTTGAACCCACGACCCCGAAGAGACTGGAGCCTAAATTCAGCACCTTAGACGCCTCAGCCACACTACCCCTTTAACCTCAATACCGTGGGCCCTTTTCTGCCCAATTTTACAAAAGCAGAACAGCAGAGAGCACGCCAAGCTTCCTTGTGAAGCCCTTCAACTTTGGCCAAGGAGGCTACGTTTGAATGTGACCGGGAGCATGCAGTATAACTTTGCAAGTCTTTTTGCTCAAGCAGAGAGGTCATTCTCAAGCATCCTAAAAGGACTGCCTGGCACACTCAAGCAGTTTGGCACTGTTTAAAACCACGTCTGGCAGCGGTGGGATTCGAACCCACGCCCCCGAAGAGACTGGAGCCTAAATCCAGCGCCTTAGACCCCTCGGCCACACTACCTCTTAAAACTCAAAACCGTGGGCCCTTTTCTGCCCAATTTTACAAAAGCAGAACAGCAGAGAGCACGCCAAGCTTCCTTCTGAAGCCCTTCAACTTTGGGCAAGTCTTTTTGCTCAAGAAGAGAGATCATTGTCAAGCATCCTAAAAGGACTACCTGGCAGCGGTGGGATTCGAACCCACGCCCCCGAAGAGACTGGAGCCTTAATCCAGCGCCTTAGACCGCTCGGCCACACTACCTTACCAACATGCATTCCCTGAGCACTTTTCTCACTAACATGTAGCGCAACAGCGCTGGGAAATCAATTCAATTTGGCCGTGCCTTGCTGGAGCTCCTCAACAAAGAAAGAGAGCTCCTTAATACCAGCTTAGGAAGCACTCCCACCTTCCTGTCAACCACAGTTCCGTCTCTATTTGAGCACACCTCAAGGCATTTAATGTCTACTTCAAATGGCAGCAAGCTGCGATGCATTTAAACAACGTATTACTAGGTAACTTGTATCCCACAAAAGAGTGAAAGTTGCTTATTCCATCACAGCAGACTCCACATTGTTGTTGTTATTATATTCCAATCCAGTTATTAAGTATTACTACTCTAATTGTGAATCATTGCTGTTGAGGTTTCAACAGGGTGCTCTTGCTAAAAGGAGCAATGGCTGAGAGAGACTTCCAGTAAAGACTTTGTCAATCTAATTGTGTACTGAGCAGATTTAAGCTTGGGCATGTGTTGTTTGCCCAACAGCAGAGAGCATGCCGAGCTTCCTTGTGAAGCCCTTCAACTTTGGCTAAGGAGGCTACGTTTGAATGTGACCGGGAGCATGCAGTATCACTTTGCAAGTCTTTTTGCTCAAGCAGAGAGGTCATTCTCAAGCATCCTAAAAGGACTGCCTGGCACACTCAAGCAGTTCGGCACTGTTTAAAACCACGTCTGGCAGAGGTGGGATTTGAACCCACGCCCCCGAAGAGACTGGAGCCTAAATTCAGCACCTTAGACGCCTCAGCCACACTACCCCTTTAAACTCAATACCGTGTGCCCTTTTCTGCCCAATTTTACAAAAGCAGAACAGCAGAGAGCACGCCAAGCTTCCTTGTGAAGCCTTTCAACTTTGGCCAAGGAGGCTACGTTTGGATGTGAGCGGGAGCATGCAGTATAACTTTGCAAGTCTTTTTGCTCAAGCAGAGAGGTCATTCTCAAGAATCCTAAAAGGACTGCCTGGCACACTCAAGCAGTTTGTCACTGTTTAAAACCATGTCTGGCAGCGGTGGGATTCGAACCCACGCCCCCGAAGAGACTGGAGCCTAAATTCAGCACCTTAGACGCCTCAGCCACACTACCCCTTTAAACTCAATACCGTGGGCCCTTTTCTGCCCAATTTTACAAAAGCAGAACAGCAGAGAGCACGCCAAGCTTCCTTCTGAAGCCCTTCAACTTTGGCCAAGGAGGCTACGTTTGGATGTGACCGGGAGCATGCAGTATCACTTTGCAAGTCTTTTTGCTCAAGAAGAGAGATCATTGTCAAGCATCCTAAAAGGACTACCTGGCAGCGGTGGGATTCGAACCCACGCCCCCGAAGAGACTGGAGCCTTAATCCATCGCCTTAGACCGCTCGGCCACGCTACCTTACCAACATGCATTCCCTGAGCACTTTTCTCACTAACTTGTTTCATGTAGCGCAACAGCGCTGGGAAATCAATTCAATTTGGCCGTGCCTTGCTGGAGCTCCTCAACAAAGAAAGAGAGCTCCTTAATACCAGCTTAGGAAGCACTCCCACCTTCCTGTCAACCACAGTTCCATCTCTATTTGAGCACACCTCAAGGCATTTGATGTCTACTTCAAATGGCAGCAAGCTGCGATGCATTTAAACAACGTATTACTAGGTAACTAGGTAATCCTGAGCAGCTACTGTGATGGTCATGGAGGAGTGGAGAACATGAGACTGATTCCTGTGACGCTCCAGAGACAGACGATTCTTCGCTGAGGCCAGCTTCCAGCCTCCTCCACTGAGACTACAGCTCTGCACAAAAGTTTGGCCAGCGGAGAAATTAAAATGGTCGTGCCCAACTGAGCCTGATTTCTCTCAAGGTTTTTTTTCTTCACTTCCGCCTTTAGTGAAGTTTTTTTTCCCTCTCCGCTGTCGCCACTGGCCTGCATGTTTCGGGATCTACAGAGCTGCGCATCGTTGGATTTGCTCTTCAGTATTTGGACTCTCAGTAGTGATTATTAAACCACACTGAACTGAGCTAAACTGAACTGAACTTAAACACTACAAACTGAACTACACTGTTCCTATTTACTGTGACCTTTTATGTGAAGCTGCTTTGACACAATCTACATTGTATAAGCGCTATACAAATAAAGGTGAATTGAATTGAAAAAAAAAGTAACTTGTATCCCACAAAAGAGTGAAAGTTGCTTATTCCATCACAGCAGACTCCACATTGTTGTTGTTATTATATTCCAATCCAGTTATTAAGTATTACTACTCTAATTGTGAATCATTGCTGTTGAGGTTTCAACAGGGTGCTCTTGCTAAAAGGAGCAATGGCTGAGAGAGACTTCCAGTAAAGACTTTGTCAATCTAATTGTGTACTGAGCAGATTTGAGCTTGGGCATGTGTTGTTTGCCCAACAGCAGAGAGCATGCCGAGCTTCCTTGTGAAGCCCTTCAACTTTGGCTAAGGAGGCTACGTTTGGATGTGACCGGGAGCATGCAGTATCACTTTGCAAGTCTTTTTGCTCAAGCAGAGAGGTCATTCTCAAGCATCCTAAAATGACTGCCTGGCACACTCAAGCAGTTTGGCACTGTTTAAAACCACGTCTGGCAGCGGTGGGATTCGAACACACGCCCCCGAAGAGACTGGAGCCTAAATCCAGCGGCTTAGACCCCTCGGCCACACTACCCCTATAAACTCAATACCGTGGGCCCTTTTCTGCCCAATTTTACAAAAGCAGAACAGCAGAGAGCATGCCGAGCTTCCTTGTGAAGCCCTTCAACTTTGGCTAAGGAGGCTACGTTTGAATGTGACCGGGAGCATGCAGTATCACTTTGCAAGTCTTTTTGCTCAAGCAGAGAGGTCATTCTCAAGCATCCTAAAAGGACTGCCTGGCACACTCAAGCAGTTCGGCACTGTTTAAAACCACGTCTGGCAGAGGTGGGATTTGAACCCACGCCCCCGAAGAGACTGGAGCCTAAATTCAGCACCTTAGACGCCTCAGCCACACTACCCCTTTAAACTCAATACCGTGGGCCCTTTTCTGCCCAATTTTACAAAAGCAGAACAGCAGAGAGCACGCCAAGCTTCCTTGTGAAGCCTTTCAACTTTGGCCAAGGAGGCTACGTTTGGATGTGAGCGGGAGCATGTAGTATAACTTTGCAAGTCTTTTTGCTCAAGCAGAGAGGTCATTCTCAAGCATTCTAAAAGGACTGCCTGGCACACTCAAGCAGTTTGGCACTGTTTAAAACCACGTCTGGCAGGGGTGGGATTCGAGCCCACGCCCCCGAAGAGACTGGAGCCTAAACCCAGCGCCTTAGACCCCTCGGCCACACTACCTCTTAAAACTCAAAACCGTGGGCCCTTTTCTGCCCAATTTTACAAAAGCAGAACAGCAGAGAGCACGCCAAGCTTCCTTCTGAAGCCCTTCAACTTTGGCTAAGGAGGCTCCATTTGGATGTGACCGGGAGCATGCAGTATCACTTTGCAAGTCTTTTTGCTCAAGCAGAGAGGTCATTCTCAAGCATCCTAAAAGGACTGCCTGGCACACTCATGCAGTTTGGCACTGTTTAAAATCACATCTGGCAGCGGTGCAATTCGAACCCACGGCCCCGAAGAGACTGGAGCCTAAATCCAGCGCCTTAGACCCCTTGGCCACACTACCCGCTTAAACTCAACACCGTGGGCCGTTTTCTGCCCAATTTTACAAAAGCAGAACAGCAGAGAGCACGCCAAGCTTCCTTCTGAAGCCCTTCAACTTTGGCCAAGGAGGCTACGTTTGAATGTGACCGGGAGCATGCAGTATTACTTTGCAAGTCTTTTTGCTCAAGCAGAGAGGTCATTCTCAAGCATCCTAAAAGGACTGCCTGGCACACTCAAGCAGTTCGGCACTGTTTAAAACCACGTCTGGCAGAGGTGGGATTCGAACCCACGCCCCCGAAGAGACTGGAGCCTAAATTCAGCACCTTAGACGACTCAGCCACACTACCCCTTTAAACTCAATACCGTGGGCCCTTTTCTGCCCAATTTTACAAAAGCAGAACAGCAGAGAGCACGCCAAGCTTCCTTGTGAAGCCTTTCAACTTTGGCCAAGGAGGCTACGTTTAGATGTGAGCGGGAGCATGCAGTATAACTTTGCAAGTCTTTTTGCTCAAGCAGAGAGGTCATTCTCAAGCATCCTAAAAGGACTGCCTGGCACACTCAAGCAGTTTGGCACTGTTTAAAACCACGTCTGGCAGGGGTGGGATTCGAATCCACGCCCCCGAAGAGACTGGAGCCTAAACCCAGCGCCTTAGACCCCTCGGCCACACTACCCCTTAAAGCTTAAAACCGTGGGCCGTTTTCTGCCCAATTTTACAAAAGCAGAACAGCAGAGAGCACGCCAAGCTTCCTTCTGAAGCCCTTCAACTTTGGCCAAGGAGGCTACGTTTGGATGTGACCGGGAGCATGCAGTATCACTTTGCAAGTCTTTTTGCTCAAGCAGAGAGGTCATTCCCAAGCATCCTAAAAGGACTGCCTGGCAGCGGTGGGATTTGAATTCACACCCCCGAAGAGACTGGAGCCTTAATCCACCTTAGACCGCTCGGCCATGCTACCTTACCTAACCACTACCTTAACAACTATTGATAAACAGGAAATTATGAGTTTGTTGAGCTGACAAGTCTTAGTTAATAGTTTGTTAATTGCAAGAATTGTACCTTAAAGGGGACCTATTATGCGAAAATCACTTTTCAAAGAAAATACCTATTCATTAAAAAAATAAACATTGTGTGAATATAGGCCAGTCTCTAAAGGTAAAAATTGTACTATTTTTTATAATCAAACGTCATAACATCAGTCTGCAGAAACACTTTAATAACATTCTCCCTTTGTACATGTCATCATAGGAGGAAGTCCCACTCATTAGTGGATATCTCTCCCTCATTAGTGTAGACAGTTTCCAAAGATAATGTCAACAACTAAGAGGCATTATAAATGTTGAGTTTTAGAATGCACAAATGAACACCATAGTCTCCTTAGACTACCTTCTGAACCACTACTTTTGACATTTTCAGATTTTCACGATCTCATTTGAATTTAAAGCAACAGTTACCAAAATAGCATAATTTGGATTAAAAAGGAGATATGAAAAATTATTTGTGGATTTTTTTAGCTGAAACTTCATAATAGGTACACTTTAAAATAAATAGTGACCAAAAACATTATAAAACAGCCTATGGGTAATGTGTGATCATGGACAAAATGTTAAATTTCATCAAGAGATTTGAAAGATAATTTAACCCTTTAACTGCCTGCTCAATCCTGTTGCACTACTACACTTTATTTTTGGTTTTATTGTAAAAAAAAAAAAAAAACGAAAAAAAAAAACAGAACAGAACAGAAAATTTGTTAAATGAGAATCTGACATAAATTATGGCATATTTCAAAAAATTAAGATGATATAGGGCTCTATTTTAACAAACTAGGCGCAAAGTCTAAAGCGCATGGCGCAAATTTTGCTATTTTAAGGATGGAAAAATACGGTTTGTGCGGCGGCGCATGGTCTAACAGGGTTGTGCTTATTGTACTAATAAGTTATGGGTGTGTTTTGAGAATAAACCAATCAGAGTGTCATCTTAAATTCCCTTTAAAAGTCAGTTGTGTCACCCCATGGCGCATTTGCTATTTACATGGCGGACTTTGTAAGCGGAAAAATTGAGAGCTTCACTAGCGAGAAAACAATTAAACTGATCATCTGCAGCAAGGTTAAAGAATGAGCATCCTTCAATTGACCTTTACTTTCCGTTTCTCTTTCTCTTTTTCGTGAATAAGGAAATGGCGTTGTACGCACAGACATCCGTTTACCTACATAATTAATTTAGTTTGTTAAACGCAAAGATTTGTTTCAAAACTACTCTAAATTCAGTTCAAATTTCCAGCAGTTATATCCAAACACACATCCTATGCCCCATATGGTCCAATACCCGACAAGTGGACAAATCTAAGCTTGTTTTTAATAAAACAAATATAAATATTCAAATAATAAATAATACTACTAATAATAATAACATTATATAAAAGAAAGTTGTTGTGAATAAACTGAAAAAAGCCCCCCGACATGAAGAAGGCATGGAGGCAGTGGTTTTTACATTTATGTAGAAAATAATATTTTTTGATATATTTTATTCCTTCAATTCTTTTCCATTTGTAAAGAGCAATTGTAAGCAAGGCGCACAACTCTGCACTGGACCTTAGACCTGCTTTAAGCTGGTCTATTGCGCAGTCTATTTTAGTTCCTCAAAATAGTAATGAGGCAACAACACCTCTTTTCTAGACTGGAACAACCATGTTTCCACAAAGTGGCACAAATGGATTTGCTATTTAAACAACGTGGTGGAAAACAGGAAAATTAAGGTTGCGTTGGTCTGAAAACAGCAACATGTCGGGGAGAATCGGGGCAAACACGTCTTGCGCCTTATTGCGCCGGGTGTAGGGCCCTTAGTGTTCAAAAATGTTTTATTTTGATTATTTATGATCTTACACTTCATAATTTCAATTTTTTCATAGTATATGTATTAATTCCGGTACTTTGACCATAAATCGACTTATCTACCATTTGGTAGAGGTTTTTAGAAATTATTGGATGCTTTGAAAAAAATGCATTGAGTGTGTTAACTAGTTACATTAGGAGTTAAGAAATGTAACAAAAAAAATTATTTTCTTGGTGGGGCAGTTAAAGGGTTAAGAACTAGTAAATGTGAAACTTTTGGCAATTCCAAATACGTACTATGAGGGATAATATACAGTACGCACTGTGTAAAATGTTGAGCACTGTCTGAAAATATTAATCAAAGCTAGACAATAGATCCTGCACATGTTAGTATCTGTATTTTTGGTCTATCGTAAACACCTAAAAAATACTGTGCACTGAGCAGCCATAGAGGATTCCAAATCCATCACATGGGACGAGGGATTTCTGGGGAGTTTCCAGCCAGCTGCATTCCTCCCACTGATCAAACAGATTGGGATATTACTGTTAGTGTGTCTCTTGTTCGTGTTTGCTGGATAACAAGTGACTTTAGTTTGTTCCAGCTGTCGCAGCTGGATATGCACTGGGCCGACGCCATGATACTGAAAATTAGCCATTGATGGGGATCGTTTTAATTGTCCTGCAGAAGAGCGGATGAACACGGTGCAGAGACCAGACTTTATTACATCCGTCAGCCTGACATTATGATTGAAAATCCCACAAGTGTCGTTTCCTCGTCTGCTTTCTAGAATGAATATTTCTTGTCTGTTCTGTTTCTCTTTCCATCTTCAGTGACAGGGTTACTCACTCTGTTCATGGGCTCATGTCACCTTTGACCTCACTTCCCTACACACTGGCGATTTTGTTTCCTGTTTATCGGGCTAGGCTCACTCCGGGTTAATACCTTTCCTCTTTTCCACTTGTTTGCAACCTTCAAAAGAGCCTCCATCGAGACAAAATGGATTAACAAAGTAGAGGAATTGTGCGAAACGGCTCCAGCTCTGAGCATTAAGCATTACTTATTAATAGCTCCCCTTCTTCCAGCTGCTACCACCAAATACACGCACATCTTTGATCATAGCTGCTCTTTACCCAGAAATGAACCCTTGTTTTTTTGAAAACATCCAAATCCCTATCTCTTTCTACACTGGAGGGTGGGAAATTGCATAAATCTTGTCTGTCTGGACAGTCCTGATAACTGGCAGTGGGAGATAACACTATATTGTGAAGGTTAAATGGCTAAATATGTCTGTTACTTGAGAAATAGAACTTAAAAGGAGAGATTCAAAGAAATATCAGTGCTCGGTAGGCATGGAAATCATACTGAACAGATTTTAATACCTCTGCAACTCAAACAACCTCATAATACATTATATAGATATGAAACATCTGCAGAATTCATAATTAAAGGAATCCACACAATTTTATTTCATGCTTGTGTGTGCACTGTGCACTAAAAATACTTTTTTCAAGGACATTGTGAACAGACTTTCATTTATTAATTTTTTGTTGTCTGTTTACATGTTTTACTGGCGACAAGGTGGCTTAGTGGTTAGCACTGTCACCTCACAGCAAGAAGGTCGCTGGTTTGAGTCCCGGCTGGGTCAGTTGGCATTTCTGTGTGGAGTTTGCATGTTCTCACCGCGATTGGGTGGGTTTCCTCCGGGTGCTCAGGTTTCCCCCACAAGTTCAAAGACATGTGGTACAGGTGATTTGGGTAAGCTTAAATTGTTAGTGTATTTGTGTATATGAGAGTGAATGGGTGTTTCCCATGGATGGGTTGCAGCTGGAAGGGCATCTGCTGCATAAAACATTTGCTGGATAAGTTGGCAGTTCATTCCGCTGTGGCGACCCAAAATTAATAAAGGGACTAAGCCAAAAAGAAAATGAATGAATGAATGAATTTTAAGTTAACTACACTCATTTCATTTGATAAAGTTGACTGTTGGGTTTTACAGTGTATGGATGTTTCCCAGTACTTGATTGCAGCTTGAAGGGCATAAAACATGATACTGTATACAACATGAAAGAATAATGTAAGTTCAAAATGGCTTAATTTAATTATATTCTACTGTATATACCTCCATTGTTACAGCTTTGTTTTATATTGGTTAAATTATTTAATGTTTTTATTATATCCGATATTTGTAATTCTTTAAATGATTTTAAAATAGCTTAGGCTATTTTATCTAGATCTATGACATTGTGTTGAACCTACAAAAGTGGATACGTAATTTTTTATAAAGTTTTATGTCTTTCTGTTGTATTAATATGTGAATACAAATATGTATTCATTACCTCCGAAAGAAAGAAAGAAAGAAAGAAAGAAAGAAAGAAAGAAAGAAAGAAAGAAAGAAAGAAACCCAGCCGCTCGCGGCATTGACAGAGCTGTGAAGCAAGTGCTCTTTTGCCTGGTCTCTTACACATATATATGCATCTAAACGTCTAAAGATTATTATGCGTTATTGAAACATCAAGGAGGACGCAGCAAAGAAATATCACTTATTAAATTAAAACTACTTTATTATTATATGCAACACACTCAAATTTAAAATAAAACATATGGGTTATCTTAAGCAAAAAAAAAAGACCCCTAGCCTATAGATGAATTACCGGTTTGTAAACAGGACGCGCGCAGCGAGGTTGCAGAAAAAAAAACGGGAGCGCTAACTTAGCCTTTACAGTGAGGGAATGACATCTGATGCGGTACAGTGTTTGTTGTTGTATTAGAGATAAGTTATATTTATTACATATTATACATATTATTTACATAATGCTTTTATTGTATTATAACAGCTTGTCACCCAGTGATAAGCACAGTTATTCTGCAAAATTAACGTTAAAGTGAGCGGCGTTCGTCTGACAGGTCTATTTGCGATAGCACCTTCCCAATGAATATTAGATAAGAAGAAATGACCAAGCATCCAGCCTGAAATATACAACAATCTCAATGAAACTTCAAGTGATTTTACAAGAGAGAAGTTAACAAGTCTTTGGATGCCAGCAATTTTGTTCTTTGTGATCAGGTGCAAGAAATAATGTTCCATGATTATCAGATTCAAAACTTTGTAGTGCTAAAAACCAAGGTTCTGCCTAGACAAAGACAAGGAAAGAAGACAGAACTGTACAAGGACTGGGTAATCATCAACAAGCAAAACAACTGCATTCTGAGAGCGAAATACACCTGTACAGCAGGGTAAGTGAACTTAGATTTTTACATTTCATTCTAAGCATTCAGTGTCCACAGATTAATTCACAATATTTAACTGCTGCAATTGTTGCAATCAAAAATGAGTAATGTGAAAGATTCAGCATAGTGTAACCTTACCTGATATGAAATGAGAACTGCAGAGTCGAGCATTTTTAACCAGGTCCTCACTCCATTCAGCTCTTCTAATGGCTGTTAGCCAAAGACGTCTGAGTTTGGCATTAGAAGCAGTGTGGTGTACGGTAAAATTTCAGTTTTCTATTTTTGGACTTTTTATTGTGGTATCCTACCGCACAACATGACATATTTGCTATTGCAACCGGTATGCTCGGTTGAACCCATGTGACATCATGTGTGACGTAGGTTGGTTGATAGAATATCTGAAACTGACCCGTAGCTATGTTTTTTTCTTTCCCTTATACTTATTTATTACTATTATTTTCGGAAATGCACCCCTGGGCGGGTTGTTTAATTTGGGGGTGACGTTCGCTCGCACTGCCCCAACAATGGAAAAGCAGTTGTTTCTTGTGCCACCTGATGCATATTGCGTAAAAAAGCAGAAAAATGTTTTTTTTTTTTATGAAAAGGCAGCATTTGCTGCTGTAGCACAGTGCATGACTGCCCGTGACCCATTGCAGCACTATGCGTGTAGAAATGCGCATTCTCAGTGGACACATCTGTATGCTGGATAAGTTGTCGGTTCATTCCCCTGATAAATAAAAGGACTAAGCCGAAGGAAAATGAATGAATGAATGTTTTACATGATCTTATTTAAGATTTAGCAATAAATAGTAACAACAGAATAGTTAGCAAATGCATACTGTGCATGTGATTAGAAAGAAAAATGTAGAATAGAGAAATATGTCAGTTATGTGGTGCAAAGCACTTCCATATTGGTCTATTCAAAAATCACTGTTTAGTTGAGATATGGAAATGAATAACACTCCTCTAAATAAATAAACCATTCATTCATTTTCTTTTCGGCTTAATCCCTTTATTAATCTGGGGTTACCACAGCAGAATGAACTGCCAATTTATCGAGCAAGTTTTTATGCAGCGGATGCCCTTCCAGCCACAACCCATCTCTGGGAAACATCCACACACACATACTCATACACTACGGACAATTTAGCCTACCCAATTCACCTGTAATGCATGTCTTTGGACTGTGGGGCAAACCGGAGCACCCGGAGGAAACCCACGCAAACGCAGGGAGAACATGCACACAGAAACGCCAACTGAGCCTAGGCTCATACCAGAGACCCAGCGACCTTCTTGCTGTGAGATGAAACTTGAAACTTAAAAGATGTTTGTAAAAGTGATGATTTAGAAGCGTTTGTTTGACATTGAGATGAAATGTAAAATTTTATAGTGTTGATAAAGAAACAGTTATTAAAAAAAAATTATATATTAAATGTGAAATATTATTATTTGTGTTTATTTCAGTGAAACATTTTTCAGTGTTCATTAAACTCATTTGCTTATTGTCTGTTATGTTATAAAGTCTTTAAATTTGATATTAAGCCCTAAAGGACAAATACTTAATCTACTTCATGGGGCATATAATTCATTAAATATAATTCAATAATTCATTTAAAGCATATACTTAAAAAAATTTGCATATTAATTACATAAAATTAACATCTGCACTGGACAAAATATTTAGCACAGCCTTGTATGTTTAATTTGAACAAGAAAAAATATTCATCCTAAAACATTAAATAAATGTTACAGAAAGCAAAATTTAGCTTTCTCAATCATCAACATATTGTTACAACACAATTTTTTAAATTAAATTAATAAGCAGACTGATTATATTTCTTGAAAAGTAATGCTTTAAGTAATGATTTGCCAGATAGAACCTTATAATTCCAAGCTGAAAATGACTTTTAAGAATCAGAAGGTTCGATCTGCATTTGCCCTGTTTGTTTTACCCCAATTTGCAAATTAAAGAGAGTTTTGATAATTTACATTTAGAGTAGATTTAGGGTCTCTGTCATGTTAATGTATGAAAGAGAACTGTTACACACAAATGTTCTGCTATATGGAATGCAGCTCAATATCTCATAATCATTTAAAATGCAGATAGAACCTTACAAATCCAAAGTGATGTTTTGTTTACAATGATATTGTGTGTGTTAAAAAAGCACTATGGTAAAATATATTTTGAGAGAAATATTTTGACAGAGTTGGATCTTTAAATATAATCTTTTTTTACTGCATCTTATCGTTTTCTTTTGTAAATGAAAGGCTGCATCAGAAAGTCATTAGAGGCCAATGGCTTGACAAACAACACAACAAACTCAATAAGTTTACATGGATCAAGGCACCTGAGCAGACAAGCCTTGTCCTGTTGGATGCAACTTTCCCCTTACAGTACTTTTCAAAGAGGTCAGAATGAGCGGAAGTGAGGCGCTGCCTTTAGAAACACGTCCAATCATGCTGACAGGACTGTAAGCATCTATCAGAGTGATAACACTGATGAACAGCAGGAGTCGGACGTGTCTACAGACCCCCGAGGAAGTGTTACTATATACTCCCGGGTGCAAGATATAGAATTTCATACCCGAAGGAAACTATAAATATTTCATGATGTGATGTGTTATGATGTAAAACAGACCGTGTGCTGCCTCTGAGGAATTCTTCTGAATTTGCTTCATATGTGGCATATCTGACTCTCAGACTGAAGTTTTCAAACTAAATTACAGTATGGCAAGACGAGTTTGTGTTTCTATAACAGAAGTGCACTGTACAAACCCTTATTTTACACTTCCAATGATAGTTACTTCAGTCCGTATTATCATCACCTTACATTGTTATAGAGCCTGTTAAACTATTATAGCAATGTATAAATATCAAAAAAGCTACATTATTTTGGAATATGCAAAGAGTTCAGATGCAAAGCCCTCAAAATCCATCTATTGGGACAAGACATTGTAATTAGTTGAAAAATCACTAAAGATGCAATCAGAAATTACTTTACCAAACATAAAACACATTACACAAACCACCTAAATACTTAAATCTGTCAAGTAAGTGGCGGTTCATTCCACTGTGAAAAATCAGGGAAAAAGCAGAAGGAAAATGAATGAATGAAATCTGACAATTAAGTGCAATAATCAATAACATTAATTTAATAAATTTAATAAATAATTTAATAAATAATTAAATCTTAATAATCTGTTGTCACTTCGGATATTTGGGATTTAGATTTAATGTAAGTAAAGCAATGTAAACATTGTAAACATTGTAAACTAAGCTTATTAGATTCTAATAATGTAGTGTAAAACATTATGAAACATCACTATCTGTGCATTTTCTATCAATATAAAAAGCTTATCAGACGTATAGGTAATATGAAGTAATATAAATAATGTGTAGTTTTATATATTATATTTATATTTTAAAAAATAGCTTACATTAGCAAATAAAACACAAGGTAGGCCTACTGGGTAAAAAGGGGATGTCTCTCAGACACTATAAGAAGTTGTCATTCATTTATTTTCACCATACTCACAGTCTTGGTCCCTTTTCATCTCTTGTTTATTTTCATAGCATCCATGTCGGATAAAAGAACGACATCTTAACTCTGTCTTTCGTGAAAGCAGTTGCCGTTTAATGTATAGTAAATTGGACTCATTCAAAGTAGTGTCGCTGCGCAAAAACACGCTATGAATGCATGCTACACTTCCGACTGTACAGTGTGTTTTCTTTTTCTTATAATGCGTTTTGAGGTAAGGGACGTTTTCATTTGCCATTCACTGACAGTCGGACAGGCTCATCCAGTTCATCAAACTCCATCTTTTAAAATCTTAATCGAAAGCAGAATAAAACAGTCTCCTCATAAAAGCCTGCGTATCAGCGCACTGTTACATTGAAGACCTATGATTCAATTCGCCCCTTCTGATTGGTTCTCGGGATATAGCGGCTTTTTTCTGTCAAAGGCAAGTGGCGTTTAGAGCCTTTTGCCAACAAACTGTTATTTCTGAATGTATGGACGTCACATTATGACGTTTAGATGACATTGGATTTTGGTTGGTTAATTCCGCAACCTAAAACCAACCTAAGATCAATGTCTACTGATGTTACACTTTGACGTTGTATGGCCGTCACATTATGACGTTAAGATAAAGTTTGACTTTGGTTGGTTAATTCCACAACCTAAAACCAACCAAAGATCAATGTCTACTGATGTTACACTTTGACGTTGTATGGCCGTCACATTATGACGTTAAGATAAAGTTTGACTTTGGTTGGTTAATTCCACAACCTAAAACCAACCAAAGATCAATGTCTACTGATGTTACACTTTGACGTTGTATAGACGTCTTATTATGATGTCATTTGACATTAAACTGACATTAGATTTTGGTCCCCTGATGTCGCAACCAAAATATAACCAAATATCATAGTCTTGTTTCTGCTGGGCATTGACATAGTAGGAAAACAAATGCTATAGAAGTCAACAGTTACAGGTTTCCAACATTTTTCTAAATATATTTTTTGTATTTAATTGAAGAAATAAAGAATCATGTCAGTGGTTACAGCTTTCTTCAAAATCCCTTTTTTTAAAAAAAACAGAAATAAGAAACCAGTAAAAGTTTGGAACCACTTGATGATGAGTAAATGGGGAGTAAACTTTAGTTATGGGTGAAATATCCCTTTAAACTAAAGGTGCTTTTCTAATATTATGAATCTTAAAGAGAGTTATCAGACAACTGTTTTGGCACAACTGCAGTGTTGGTGCTTTATAAAATTTAAGTAAAAGAAAATTCCCTCATTAAAATGTATAACACATAAGTGAAAGAACAATGGAAACATGCACACTGTCAAGTCCTTGAACAATGAACAAAGGCTGATAAGATCAGTAGCATGCAATATGAACTGGAACTAAATGTCACTTGCTTTAAGCTGTTTTCCATAATCCTCACAAACTCTTGCCATGGTAACCATGGTGTCTGCCGAAAAAAAAGTTTCTATAGCTTTTGTCACGACAACAAACCTGTAGTTTGATATTAGTAAGGAAAAGCAGCTTTTTAGATGAGACCATTCATTTAATGTAAGACTACCAACAATTAATGTTTAAATATTCGAGAGAAAAAAAAGTATATAGTAACTACAATGTTCAATGAACAATAAGGACAGAAAAATAAGTAAAAACACAAATGAAAAAGCAGACTATATCTGCTCAGAGCATAAAGTGAAAATGACAAGCTGACTGACAGCAGGCTGTATCACCTTAGCACCTGACAACCCCACAGAGAGATATTATTGTTTCTTTGCCTCACAAAAAAGATACAGTGGAGTGATTTCAACAAGCAAAAGACACACTTACAGTTAGTTCTGTGAGACAGTCACATACTACAATAGTCCAAACGGCAAGATATACTACTCATTGCACTTAATGCAATTCTGGGGTTCTGAGGATTCATCTTTTCAGGAAACAGAAACTGTATGGTTGAATTGGTGTCTGTCAGAAAGCTGTTAACAGACATTACATAAACTAAGGTCTTTTTACACCTGGTATTAATGCTGTGTTCAAGTCCACGTGGGATGTTCGTACTTACGAGTTGACAAGTTGTAATTACAATGTCATGTGCGTTCCAGTCAGTTTTAACTGGAAGCAAACATTCTTTTGATAAATTACAAGAAAATACAGCCAGGTTTTTTTTAACTCTGCTTATATAAAATGTTATATAAAATGTATTTATTTTTATTTTCTTTAGATAACAAGCCTGATTAGCCTCATGTTTTTCATTGACACCCCCAACTCAGAAACCCATTCAAGATTTTCACAATTATAATTTTGACTTTGTGGTGACATGTATTTTATTTCATACACCAGAACTTTTGAAATAAAATTGTGTAAGACAAAACTTTTGAATTTGCATATTAGAATGTGATTAATCACAATTTCATTCATCCATTCATTCATTTTCTTTTTGGCTTAGTCCTTTTATTAATCAGGGGTCATCACAGCACAATGAACCGACAACTTATCCAGCATAAGTTTTACACAGCGGATGCCCTTCCAGCCACAACCCAACACTGAGAAACACCCATTCTTGCATTCATATACATACATAGCGGCCGATTTAGCTTATTCAGTTCACCTACTGTGCATCCGGAAAGTATTTATAGCGCTTCACTTTTCAACATTTTTTTATGTTACAGCCTTATTCCAAAATGGATTAAATTTATTTATTTCCTCAAAATTCTACACAATACCCCATAATGACAATGTGAAAAAATATTTTTTTAAATTGTTGCAAATTTGTGGCAAATAAAAACCTGAAAATAATCGCATGTACATAAGTATTCACAGCCTTTGCTCAATACTTTATTGATGCACCTTTGGCAGCAATTACAGCCTCAAGTCTTTTTGAATATGATACCACAAGCTTGGCACAACTGTCTTTGGGAATTTTTGCCCATTCCTCTTTGCAGTACCTCTCAAGCTCTATCAGGTTGGATGGGAAGCGACGGTGTACAGTCATTTTCAGATCTCTCTAGAGATGTTCAATAGGATTTGGGTCTGGGCTCTGGCTGGGCCACTCAAGGACATTCACCAAGTTGAAGCCACTCCATTGATATTTTGGCGGTGTGCTTTGGGTTATTGTTCTGCTGGAAGATGAACCCCAGACCCCAGTCTGAGTTCAAGAGCACTCTGAAGCAGGTTTTCATTCAGGATCTCTCTGTACATTGCTGCATTCATCTTTCCCTCTATCCTGACTAGTCTTCCAGTTCCTGCTGCTAAAAAACATCCTCACAGCATGATGCTGCCACCACTATGCTTCACTGTAGGGATGGTATTAGCCTGGAGATTATCGGTGCCTGGTTTTCTCCTAACATAACGCCTGGCATTCACTCCAAAGAGTTCAATTTTAGTGTCATCAGACCAGAGAATTTAATTTCTTATGATCTGAGAGTCTTTCAGATGACTTTGAGCAAATTCCAGGCAGGGAGTGGCTTCTGTCTGACCACTCTACCATACAGGCCTGATTGGTGGATTGCTGCACAGATGGTGCAGTAGGTTCTGTAAGGTTCTCCCCTCTCCAGAGAAGAACACTGGAGCTCAGACAGAGTGACCATCGGGTTACTGATCACCTCCCTGACTAAGGCCCTTCTCCCCCGATCACTCAGCTTAGATGGCCGGCCAACTCTAGGAAGAGTTCTGGTCCTCATTGGAACTTTCAGAGCAGCAGAAATATTTCTGTAACCTTTCCCAGCCTTGTGCCTCGAGACAATCCTGTTTCTGAGGTTACAGACAATTACTTTGTCTTCATGCTTGGTTTGTGATTTGACATGCACTGTCAACCCTGAGACCTTATATAGACAGGTGTATGCCTTTTCAAATCATTTTCAATCAACTGAATTTACTACAGGTGAACTCCAATTAAGCTGCTGAAACATCTCAAGAATGATCAGTGGAAATAGAATGTACGGCAATGGCTGTGAATACTTATGTACATGTGATTTTTCATGTTTTTTATTTTTAATAAATTTGCAACAACTAAAAAAAATATTTTTTCACATTGTCATTATTGTGTGTAGAATTTTGAGGTAATAATTGAATTTAATCCATTTTGGAATAAAGCTGTAACATAAAAATATGTGGAAAAAGTGAAGCGTTATGAATACTTTTCGGATGCACTGTAGGGCATGTCTTTGTACTATGGGGTAAACCGGAGCACCCAGAGGAAACCCACACCAACACGGCGAGAACATGCAAACTCCATACAGAAATGCCATCTGACCCAGCCAGGGCTCGAACCAGTAATCATTTTGCTATGAGGCGCCACCCTGATGCCATAATCACAATTAAAAAAAAATTGAAAGTACACACAGCACTAGTATTAATAGAAAAATAAATATAACATTAATTAATGTTAAACAGAAACAATAAACATGAAAATGGTTCAAAAAGTGTCAAAATCAAACCTCTCACTCTACCTTTCTCTCTCTTTCTGTGTGTAATACAGGAAAAACAAAATATCTCATAGTGAAAACACACTCCAAATCGTGCTCCCCTATTGACCTTCACACTGATAGCTGTGGAAATCTGCTGTTGTATGAACTGTGTAGCAAATCTCTAGAGGATAACACCACTCTACCTGTGATGTTAGATTCCATCATACCCCCCAGTAAAACAAAAACACTATATATAAAAATGGAAATCAATGCTGCTCCAGCAGGAATGAGATGAATCAATACACAGGCACACTCGGACAATTGACCACGAAGGCCAGATATCAGGAGGGCCCATTGTCTTCTGTTTGAGACAGTCGTGATGAGCTGTTGACAAGGAGAGAGACTCAGCTGGAGAAAATCATTCCCGCTGGAGCAACGGGAGCAAGACTCCTGCCATGCATCTGTAATAGTCTTCATGACTCCAGGCCTCCACAGGAGAGAGCTGCCTGTGTTGTATTTTGCTAACTTTGCTGCTGACTTGCAAGTCTGGAAAGTAGAGCAAAATACAACAGATTGTGCTGTGCGTTCCAGCAGCATGGTAGATCAGAGGGAATTCTGCGCTGTGTTTCAGAGCGGCACTAAAGAGAGCACAGAGTCTGGCACAAACCGAGAAAGTCGGTTTTAAATATTCCATGTTCTGCTGCATTCGAGAGAGAGAAAAACCCACGCAGCTCGCTCTGTAATCTCAGACAGAATGGGGCGCTCGGGAGGGACTCTATTACACAAGCAAAAGCTAAAGTCCATTTCGGGACATTCGCATGCAGCTTATTCCTAACAAGACCCTTAGCCACACCCTTTGTTTCTCAGGGCATCATGATTTCACACTTGAAGTTATTAAAAACAGACTCTTGCGCTCGCAAGACAACAGCATAACACTACAATACAAGGCAAACCTCCAACCCCCCTGCCGAACAAACAAATGGAGACTGGTCAAGCTCTGATTCCTCAATTACAGGGTGGGTCGGTTGAGGCTGAGCTGTGCACGATGGCTCAATTGATCTCATGTGGCACAGGCTGACTGTTGAGGTACTGGGGGATTTAAAGGGATAGTTCACGATAAAATGTATATTCTGTCATCATTTACTTACCTTACACCGTTTTCTTCCACTGAACACAAAAGAAGATTTTCAGAAAAAATGTTGGAAATTGGTAGCTGTTGACTTCCATTGGTATATTTTTCCCCCTACTATGGATCTCAATGGATACAAGCCTCCAAAAATTGTTCTTTTGGTTTTGCTAAAGAAAGGGGAAAAAAGAAACTCTTGGCAACAATGTTTGGAACCACTTAAGGGTAAGTAAATTAGCATTTTTAATTACCCCTTTAATATTCAATGGACACCTTGCAGCTAAATACTGACTGACTGACTGACTGACTGACTGACTGATTGATTGTTTTATTGATTGATTGATCCAAAAACATTTTCCAACAAACATTTGCAAAATCATGAATCATTTCCACCTAAATTATACATTTCTGTGGTTGAAACAACAGATCTCACTTTTGGTTAAAAGCATCACATTTTATCAATATGACATGACGTGGAGAAGAATAAGGAGAAATATTTGAAGGGTTCAGATTGAAAAGCCACTAAGTGTCGTCATTTCAGTCATTTCAGTCATTTCACTCTGCGGCCATCTTTGAAATGCCTCTCGGGCAGTATGCTCAGGCATTCTGTTTGAATGGGGAAACATCAAGCTCTCCAAAACTGCTTGCCAACCTTACAATAAAATTTCATAGTAGAAATCACCAATAAAATTAAACAACAACTGTCTCGTTAGTGTCATTTCTAAACCACCAAATCACACAAAATCTGCAGAAACCCACGTCTGGTCGAAACCCCTCTGAGTATCATCAGTCTATAGCGATCAATAGCCTCTTTCACACAGTGATACCGGTAAATATCTGGAAAATTTCCAGAATGACTTTACCGATAAATTCATAAAAAAGGTGTTCACACAGGCACGGATGTTCCGGAATTTTTCCGCAATAGACCATTCACACATCCATTCCAAAATACCAGTAAATTCTGACATCATTAACCAGAAATTACCTATAAACGGCTGCACTTGTATTTTTAAACATAGGAGGGGTCTCCCTTTTCTTGATGGCTTTAGTTTTATTTAAAGCTTTAGCATTCATGCAGCTGCTTTGTCTCAGAGACATCCAATGGCAGAAATGCAAATGTTTACACACTTGACTACATTACAAATTCTGTGGATGGATCAGTATTATAAACACCTTATATAAAAATGTAAGGAGGAACACTTTCATATGTCGAGATGTTTATAATATGTGTGTGTGGCAATTTTCCGGAAAGGGCAGTATGTGTGAACAGGCCCTTTTTGAAAATACCGGTAAATTCGTTCCATCTGTATGTGTGAAGGGGGCTAAAGATTGGCTCCTGTACTAGAAGGCGGGTTTTATATGTTATAAAGTGATCAATGATTGGCTCCTGTACTAGTAGGCGGGGCTTTATTCGCCATATTGACCGTTACACTTTACCCTATTCAAAAAGATACGATTAACAGGTCTTGTGTATTCTATAGTCTTTGGTGTCGTCTAAACTTACCATTTTTTTCAGCCTCTTATAGTCTTTTCACTTTAAAGGCAATTGACCCTTCGCTAAGCCACACCCAAAAACCGCCACCCACCAATCTTAGCTTAGCAACCATAGCTACGTGCAGGGGCTCTGTCAAGCTTTTGAGCGAAGGAAACAGGCTAAATCGTTGTGCATATGGATTGTGCAAATCTGACACCCGGTATCCTTAAAGTTTGGACAGGGTGGTGGAATTTTTTTCCCTTTTCAAAACCAAAAACCCAAGAGGAGAAATGCCAGCGTGGATCAAGCTTTGTGAGGGGCGCTAAAGGAGCGGAGTTAAGTTGGTTTTGTTTCTGATATTCACATTCAGTGATAGAACCGACGGCAATAACTCACACACCTCTTACATTACCCTAAACAGATCTAAACTGTGTTTCCTACAAAAATACAAAGCAGGTTGTTTCCCAGCTGTCTTTTTCTTTTTTTTGCTCAATATTATGAGCACTGCTCCGTTTAAGCCCTCGCCATAGTAGTCATACTAATAGCAATCATATTTCCATGTGTTTCAAGCTACGAATATTTGAAATTACATAATTCTTTCTCTCAATTAAGTAGAAGCACTGTCCATGTGTGTTTCCTCGTCGGTTAGTAACACTATATTTCATTGCACAATAGTCTATCAAGCTTTTTGGCTAAAAATAGAGAAATTACAGTTTAATTAGTTATTATTAGATTATTTTTCAATTTCACCTCTCCTGCTGTGCATGAACTAAGCTGTTGAATGGTCAGTGTGTGAGGCAGCTAGGCTAAGCTAGCTTCAATTTTAATTCAATTATTTTATAATCGGTTGCTATTATGTCGTGAATGTACCCCTGTAATGCATACTACAGTCTTTTTTGTCTGGCTTTCTCGGATAGCTCACCTGTTTGCCAGAAATGATTAATTATATCCCTGGGAATGTCTGACACCGGCAGATACATACTGCTATACACACTGTAATAGATAAGCTTGACAGGCGTAGCAACAGTAACTAGGGAGGGCAGGACTTAGCGAAGGGTCATTTAAAACCTATTCTTTGTGAAATACCTGAACCTACACAGGGACCTGAAAGTCAAATTTCAGGACCTTAACCTGAAATTTATGAGGAAAAATTCAGATTTCTTCATTTGAAGAATATTTTATATCTTGTAACTTGTTTAAATAAATATCAACACAGGCTTATAGGAAATACGTACTTCAGTCATTATTGTGAAACTGCAAAAACATATATCAACATACGTTTAACTGCTGTTTCTCAGTAAAATGAACAATACAGGGCAGTATGAGGTCAACATTTTGTGTTCCTTTTCACACTGATGATATTTTCAGGGACTTGTTGACAGGATTATTTTTGTGCAGTTTTTCTTCTTTTCGAAACACCAAATAAATACCACAAAATAACTTTAAAAGTGTCCAAAAGTGCCATCTCATGGATGTTTACAAGATGAATGTGTATCTGAAATGTATAATAAAATGTACCCTAAGCAACTTGTTACAAATTAGCAAAAATATAGACAGCGTCCTCTAGTGGATTTGTCATTTGAAACCAGCAACAAAACATATCCGGAGCAACATATTTTACGTTTTGTGAAAATATGTCCTAGAGCATGGCTTGATGAATATACATTTAAATCTATATATTTTAGTTTGTTAACAATCAGAACTGTTTTCAAAGATTAAATGTACATCAAAGTGCCTCGAAACCCAGAGTCATAATTAAAACGAAGCTGTTTTGTGAAACAACTGTGATTAGCTAGTTAATTTCTCCAATGATGCGTTGTGGAAATAAATTCCTTTATTTAAACTTTAAAGTATATTTTAGAAATGCTACTTATAAAATTGCATATGTAGATGTAATTTAGTCCAACTTAAGAGGGCCCAAAAGTTCTCTTAATCTCAACTAATGAAATATAAAATGCAAATGCAAGCATATGAAAAAATTTTATTAAATTTGTACTTAAGTATATTTATTTAAAATAGATTAATTCTGTAATAACTGCTTTTTTTATAGCACGCTTAAGTGTGTTTAAGTGTAGAAAGAAAAAAGAATGCTAATCATTTGCTGACACAACTGCAGTTGGGCTCTTAAATTCTGTGTTACCATCTACAGCTGGACTTATGCTGCAATGCAATGCAACACTCCTGCAATTTCTGGGGACTAATTTTAGAGACCACTGGCACTGTTACATGCTGCAAAGGGGCATAATTGGCCTCTTGGACATCTCTAAAAATTTCTTGTTCTGACTGGTCGAGTCTCAAATGCCAAGGAAGGTCATCTCATTTTCTTTTCAACATGCTTGTACAATAATGTGATTAAAAATTCAGTGAACATATTCAGCGTTTCTTTTAATAAGATGATCAAAGCTTCTGCTTATTAGTTTGTAAGACTTCATTCTGTATGAGGGAACTAAGGATGGTAAAATATCTCAAGGATATACAGTGGGTGGAGGCAAATGCATTGGTTTTATAAAGCCACATTTTTCTTTCTGAGAACCAAGCCACCAGGACAGCATGAGCAAAGGTCAATCCAAAGATTTTATGTGAGAAAAAGACTCCCAGTGTATACGGTACACAAGACCCCCAAAAAAGACCCCTAAAAGCTAAACTAAACAAACTCAAGAAAGATGGAGCCATACAGTAATTACCCATTTAAAGCTCACATGTGAAAATCACAAAGATGTTTCTGAAGAAATAACAATTCGAAAAGGCAAAAATCCCTTTCGCATTGGAAGTGACAGCTCCCTGTTGTCTATCTAAACACACCCACCGAAGAGCAAAGAGTCACAGGACAGGGTCAAGGGTCATGGAGTTAACCTTTTGAAGACATTTATCAATCCTCCACAAACAAATAAGCACAAAAACCTGTTGACAACAATTCAGAAACATTATAAATGAAATGCTGAGAAATGAAGCACATCTACTGCTAGCAGTTGGTATGTTTCTGTTTATGGCACAAAGGGAAAATATAACAAGAACCTGCTTCTACACTCTCAGAAATAAATGTACGCAAGCTGTCACTGGGGTGGTACCTTTTCAAAAGATACAAATTTGTACTTAAAGGGTCCATATTGGTACCTCAAACATATATTAATTAATTTATTAATTCATTTTCTTTTTGGCTTAGTCCCTTTTCTAATCTAGGGTCGCCACAGCGTAATGAACCACTAACTTATCTAGCATATGTTTTACACAGCGGATGCCCTTCCAGCTGCAACTCATCACTGGGAAACATCCATACACACACATACACTACAGTCAATTTAGCTTACCCAATTCACCTATACAGCATGTCTTTGGACTTGTGGGGGAAAATCTGAGCACCCGGAGGGAACCCACGCGAAGATGGGGAGAACATCAACTCCACACAGAAATGCCAACTGACCCAGCCCAGCTCGAACCAGCAACCTTCTTGTTGTTAGGCGATTGTCCTACCCACTGCACCACCGTGCTGCCACGTATATATTAGTACCTAAAAAATTTAGCTTTTTAGATACCAATATGTACCCTTCAGATATTAATATGGACCTTTTAGTTACAAATTTGAATCATTTGAAAAGGTACCACCCCAGTGACAACATGCGTTTCTTTATTTCTGAGAGTGTAGCATACCAGTCTGCCCACTTTCATTAAATACGGTTAAGAGCCGTGTCACCATGTGTACTTTTCAAAAAATTCTGAATCGGATCAGCAGTTAAAAACCCAATTACACTGCTAAAGCTGGCAATTTACACGTACAGAACAGTTAAAATTACACATGGCACATGTACTTTTCTAAAAACAAAGCTGAACCTTAAAATTATAAATGGCACGTTAACCTTAAAGTATATATATAAATGGCATGCAAAACTTTTATTAAGTTGACATGCCCTGTGGTGTGACATGCTATACTATTTAAAATGTGATTTTTGAAACTACATATAAATTGTACAATCAAAAATGTATTTGTGACAGGAGCATTTAAAATATATAATATGAAAGGATTAAAGTGTCTGTATAATGCATTTACAAATGCTAATTTTCATAGCAGTCATTCTGTCTGTTTTTATAAATCTGTACCAACAAAATTGACACGTCATATTAACATTCCAAGCTTCTTTTGAGATTTTATATTTAAGCTTTGAATGTCTCTTATCATATTTATTAAGTCATAGGCCCACAGGGAATCTGCGCGTGCAGATTTCCGCAGATTTTTAGCCAAATAAAGTGGATTTAATTGGATTTGCATAGTAAACATTAAATACAAAGTTAAAAGGTTTTATTTTTAGGTTTTTAGTTATGATACTCCCAAAATCGTTCAGCATAAATCTGCAGATTTTTAACAAAATTCAGTGCTGAAATATAACAAAATGTCCGCAGATTCTGTCTGGTCCTAGTCATTGCTCTAAAAATATTATCTTTTTTGTAATATAGCCTATAACTGTGTGCAAGTTAATAATCACCCCTGATGTTCCACACTTCCCTTTTTCCAGTTTTATCACAGTAAAAATGTTGTTTTGAAAGACATGTCTGAAGAAAAGTTATCTTTTTGCTATCAGAAAAGTATGTGGTTGTTAGCAGAAAATTGCTAAGCAACAAAGGCATTCAATACACAGGGAAAGGTAGCAAACACTCAAATGCAAGAGGTCGATTTGACCGTTATGGTAGATATACTCAGAACTCTTTTGTGTCATTTTAGAAAAATAATAATGTAAGAATGAAATATATACACATTTAGGAAAAGCAGGGTATTATTATAAGGGTTTTATTTTAACAAGTCATTCAATTACACAGTTTAAAATGGTCAAAATGACTGCCTCTGTAGTTCTAGTGTTAATCAATGTAAACTTTCATAAGGTAAGTAGTGTATGGAAATATATATTTTATAATGAATTGCAGATTTAAAATACATACAATATACAGGCTGGGCCATTTATATGGATACACCTTAATAAAATGGAAATGGTTGGTGATATTAACGAACTGTTTGTGTCAAATTAGCATATTAGTTTGGGATCTGTAGAGTTGCGCATCGATGGATTTGCTCTTCAGTTTTTGCACTCTCAATAGTGATTATTAAACCACACTGAACTGAGCTAAACTGAACTGAACTTAAACACTGAAAACTGAACAGACACGGATTCAATTTACTATGATTTTTCATGAAGCTGCTTTGACACAATCTACATTGTAAAAGCGCTATACAAATAAAGGTGAATTGAATTGAATAGTATATGTGAGGGGTCTCATAAAAGAATAAAGTTACATTAAAACCAAGGCCACCATTGTTTTTTTTTTGTTTGTTTGTTTGTTTTTTGGTGAAATTTCCAAATGTCACATGACCCTCTTCCTATTGAAAAAACAAAAGTTGGATCCAAGATGGCGACTTCAAAATGGCCACCATGGCCACCACCCATCTTGAAAGGTTTGCCCCCTCACATATACTAATGTGCCACAAACAGGACGTAAATATCACCAACCATTCCTATTTTATTAAGGTGTATCCATATAAATGGCCCACCTTGTACAATAAGGTTTCATAGTTTCACAGGTTGTAAACCTTTTATTCATTAAACACCCCATATAAACCCCAAGCACCAAGTACTACATTCAATATACTTACACGGTATTTTGCGTGTTGCATATTTGGTTGATACCGTTCTTTATACTTATACTATACATACAGAAAAGTACACCATTATTTGGCGGTACTTTGCGGGTTGTAAAATAAAGCGTTACCATAAATGTTTTATGTTGTCGACATTACACTGTAAAAAATGCTAGGTTCCACACAATTCCTTCATGTTGTCTCAACACAAATTGATTAAGCTAACGTAACACTTAAAAAAATTGTCCCAATGAAATCTCAAAAATTGTGTTGATTCAGCTTATAAGTAGTTTGAACGAGCAAAAAATAAAATTTTTGAGTGTATGATGAGACAAAACATTTGTTCTACTACAACTTACGAAGTGAAATCACTGAAGACAACAACTTACTGAAGCAGTAAAATCAGTCTTACATGCATCATATCCATACCTTATTCTTTATGATGAGAGAATTGAGAGAATAAATTGAAATCTTCAAACTAAAGCAAACAGACTCTTATAAAAGAGTTGTTTTGTAATATTGAGAATTGCATAGCTGCAGAGAAAATAGCATTGGTGAAAAAGAAAATTGTGACAAAAAGAGGCAGGCTTCGTCCTCTTCACTGCGCATCTCCAAACCCATTTTCAATGAAAGATCTGTTTGTCTCAAGCGAGCATTTACAATATTCTCCTGGAGCATCAGCATTCATGAAGTCGTTACAGTGTCAATTACAAGCGACTTAAGATATTTGCGGCTGCCAAGAGCTCATGGGAGATTGTATTAGAACAATGAGCGTGAGAGGAGAAAATTGGTTGCGGTTTTATCTAGTGTCAAGTCAGTAATGATATATGGCTTGACTTTGGATGATCGGGATGCTGGCCAGTAGCTCATAAATAAGATGCTGTTGTGCCCATGGATCAGAAAAGTGGGCTGAGCAGAGAATCGCATGCAAACCGCAGTTAACAGAGGATAATGTTCACAGTGCAGTTTCAACGAGGCGGACAAGCCTCGCAAAACGCCACCCATACTACAAACACAGAGAGTGATCACAGGAAAACATGGCCTGAGACAATGACTGACAGAAAAAGCAACACTTCTTCTATTGTGCAAAACTTGAGCTGCAATTTGTCAGCACTGATTCGCAAAACTTCACGTGGGTTGCTATGGTTGCTTTTGGAAATGGGTGTCAGGCGCTAGAGTTAATGGGAGTTTAAAAATGAATTATGGCAGGGAATTTGATGAAGGCGCTATTGAAAACTGTGTTGTGGGAGTACCAAACATCAGGGAGTGATAAATTTCGTGACACATTTTCACATGAGCAGGCTCACTTTACCGTGCGCTGATTGCGTTCCATTTAGAAGGAAATGGTTTTTAAAAAGCTCCCAGTGAAGGACGAAAAGACTTGCTCTGTAATTGAAAAATCCACGTCTCTTTCGCCAGGAATTTTGAAAGGTTGATCCAGTTGGACTGTAACAAATGTCACCAGTAAGTATCATTATGTCCTTTACAGCTGGAGAAAACAGCCGCAGTCTTTCTTTGGACTTCCCTTTTGGACATGTTTTATTCCCGCTTCTTATGCTCCAATTAATTGGGTTAAAAATGGAAGGGCGTAATATCCATTGGCACACAGACATATGCATTGTTAAAATCGGTTTGTGCATCTGAGACAGCATAGCCATGGAGATGAGGTTGTACTTTCCTCTTGAAATTAGTTCTTTGACACTTCATTGGTTAACATTTAGAACACAAGGAGAATGGATTAGTTTTTAAATTAAAAGAAAAGTTCTAGCCAACTTTCCAGACCTAAAGGCTGGAATACAATACAAGAAATTTGCAGTTTTATTTTTTCCTGATCCAGTCTGCAGATTTTTTGCAGACGGAGAAAATCAAGCTATGTGATTTTTTTTAAACTGATTTCAGTGTTGCACATGCCTGAGCTTGTTGTGTTCTGAAAGTCTGCGTATCCTCAGTTTATTATAACCACATTTTCCTATCATTGGCACAGTATTGATCATGTGAATTGCTTTATATTTATATATGTTTGCAGTGAAGTATACAGTGCATACGGAAAGTATTCATAGCGCTTAATTTTTTCCACATATTTTTATGTTACAGCCTTATTCCAATATAGATTAAATTCATTTATTTCCTCAAAATTCTACACACAATACCCCATAATGACAATGTGAAAAATCACATGTACGTAAGTATTCACATAAGTATAAAAATACATAAGTATTTTTGCCCATTCCTCTTTGCAGTACCTCTCAAGCTCTATCAGGTTAAATGGGAAGCGACGGTGTGCAGACATTTTCAGATCTCTCCAGAGATGTTCAATAGGATTTCGGTCTGGGCTCTGGCTGGGTCACTCAAGGACATTCACAGAGTTGTTGTGACGCCACTCCATTGATATTTTGGCGGTGTGCTTTGGGTCATTGTCCTGCTGGAAGATGAACCCCAAATCCCAGTCTGAGGTAAAGATCATTCTGAAGCAGGTTTTCATTCAGGATGTCTCTGAACATTGCTGCATTCATCTTTCCCTCTATCCTGACTAGTCTTCCAGTTTCCTGCTGCTGAAAAACATCCTCACAGCATGATGCTGCCACCACCATGCTTCACTGTAGGGATGGTATTAGCCTGGTGATGAGTGGTGCCTGGTTTTCTCCAAACATAACACCTGGCATTCACTCCAAAGAGTTCAATTTTAGTCTAATCAGACCAATTTAGTTTCTTATGGTCTGAAAGTCCTTCAGATGCCTTTTGGCAAATTCCAGACAGAGAGTGGCTTCCGTCTGGTTATTCTACCATGCAGGTCTGATTGGGGGATTGCTGCAGAGATGGTTCTTCTGTAAAGTTCTCCTCTCTCCACAGAAGAATGCTGGAGCTCAGACAGAGTGACCATCGGGTTATTGATCACCACCCTGACTAAGGCCCATCTCCCCCAGACAATCCTATCCCAGAGTTCTACAGACAATTCCTTTGTCTTGATGCTTGGTTTGTGCTTTGACATGCACTGTCAACCCTGGGACTTTGTATAGACAGGTGTATGCCTTTTCAAATCATGTCCAATCAACTGAATTTACCACTGGTGAACTCCAATTAAATTGCTGAAACATCTCAAGAATGATCAGTGGAAACAGAATGTACCTGAGCGCAATTTAGAGCTTCACGGCAAAGGCTGTGAATACTTATGCACATGTGATTTTTCAGGTTTTTTATTTTTAATGAATTTGTAACAATTAAAAAAAATCTTTTTACACATTTTCATTATGGGGTATTGTGTGTTGAATTTTTGTGGAAATAAACATTAAAAAATGTGGAAAAAGTGAAGCGCTATGAATACTTTCCGGATGCACTGTATAATATTTTGCTCTAACCAAGTTGTCTTCCATTTTTGAGGTTTATATAAAAAAAAACAGCCAAGTTTTAATGAGTTGTAGACCACAGTATCAGCAGATATGGGCAGTATTTATGATACATGTATTTCAAATACAAAATAGTATTTTGTCCTTTGTATTTGATAAGTCTGATAAAAATGGCTTAATATTTTGTATCAAAAAGCTTTAGTGTCTTGTATTTTGTAGATCAAAATACCATAAAATAACTAGCAAAAAGTCTACAGTACATCATAACATTTTAAAAATTAGTCCTCTGATTGGTACTGTCGCAGTTATTTGCCTAAGCTTGAGATCAGAACAGAAAAGGTAATTTTAAGAATGATTGGACTATGGATGGAAATTATGCTCAAAGAAAGTAACAGACAAATGGAGAGAGTATATTCAGGAGCAAGTCAACAATCATTGAAAATAGCTACTGAGCAATGCTAAGTCCAGAAATATATAATGGCTGTATCGTATCCAACTCAACATCTTTGCTTAAAAAATGAAATGAGAATAAAATCTCAGTCCTGAAGAATAGAATATCATCAGGGCTTTCAGAATATCATCAGTCTCAGTGCTGCATGTGGAAATACAAATGTAAAATGAACTGAAAGAATCTTGGAAAAATGAATATTCTGTACAAATAATGGATGGATTGTAATTTGTAACTCAGCACAAGTTACCTTTGGATTACAAATCCAACTCACTAACCATTAGGCCACATCTTTCCCCTATAGGTGAACAAAGCAGCAGAGAAAAGTTGTTGCTATCAAACATTGTTTACTTCCCTAAGTCTCTTTAATGGTGAAGGGATTGATCCAATAGACCTATTGATGGAAGGTTTGCGAATAAAAATTTCATGCTCCATTTTCAAAGTACTTGGTAGTATTAAAAAAAAACAAAAATATAGTATTTTTTTTGATACATTTATGGATGCTGTAGTTTGTAGTTTATTTTGATGCACTTAAAATTGATGTATTTGGTATTTTATTTTGAAATACATTTGAAATTTTTTTTGCCCAATCCTGAGTATCAGAAAAAATAACGTCAAGTTCCAGAACATGTTCCAATAAATGGAGGTAAGTTTGATCAAACTTTGATAGGAGCACCCATGTCTTTAGTCTGAGCTGTACCACAACAAGGTACATTTTCTAGTCTTGTGGAAGATATCTGATCTCTCGTGAGATCTTGTGTTACATCTTTATCATTTCTCACATGTGTTTAGATGTGAAAGACATTTTGTGGACCAGACAGAGTTGTCATGCAATTATTCCTATAGTAAGGCCTGTGGCATGTAACCTCCTGATGCTGATCCACTGTGAACACAGTAGCAACTAAATGTAACCTCAAATATACATGCGGTCTGAAAACAATGGTGAACCAACAACTGTGAAAAGCATGTGGTGTGAACTCAGCACAAGGTTCCAGAGAGATCTGGTATAAACTCAATACCAAAAATACACTGCAGATGACAAATCCATAGGTTTAATAGAATTGAAAAAAATGTATACAGCAACCTGTTTGCTGAATAAAATGCAATGTTTGACCAATGAAATAGGAGAATCAACACACCACTGCAATTTATAGTTTATCAGTGTTCTTAAACTAATCATGATTAACAGTATTTATACTACAACAAAACTCAACATACATAGACCTTAGAACTGTTAAAAATAGCATAAAATAATTTATGCGTTCTGTAAAAAAAGTCTAATTTGACTGATACACTGCAACACTTTTATTCATTTAATATTATTATTATTGCATCATTTGTAATCTATAAAAAATAAAGCATCCATGTTCCCAATATCACATATATAAGAATATATTTCAACAAGTATATTATATATTTTAATCAATATTTCCATATTTGTGCATCCATAAAAACAACTGCTCTGGAAGAAATAAAAAGGCTGAAATCACAAAGCACCATATTTAACTCTCTTTGTCATTCTGTGTGTTGAGCCCCGTCCTTTTCATAATGTTCTGGATGTTGATGGGCCCTGTGGGAACTCTATTCAGCTGCAGGCAAGTCCAATCCACACTCAATAGAGAGGAGGGGCGGCACACGGACGTGTCCTAATCACCACTGCGATGACACCACACAGCGAGCGGTGCTTCAGTCATTTACAGCCCCACATCTGTCTTGTTCTGCCCAATTTACTCACACAATTTCAATGAGACACTGATGCCGGTATTCATCAATATGTTTTGAGGTATCTGCGGACCCAGTTTGTTTTCATTGGCTCCCTCGCCTTCCCAGTGCAATGAATCAATCAACATACAAAATCCTAGTCGTGCAGTCGCACGCAACATAAAAGACACCGCGGGTTTGACAAGAACAACCGGTGGCTTGAAAAATGGCTACAGACGAATAAATAACTCATGTGTATTGTAATTATGGGGAAATATGATTGGCCTGTGGCCAGACAGTTTTATGTTATACTTGTTTACCAAAATTTGCATATTACACGCATCTTCCCAGAACGCGCCTGATTAATGTTGACTGATAATTGGCTTCATATTATGGGTTCATTTGCATAGACAATAAAAAACAGGCCATATGCTGAAATGCAAACAGAAATTAGGACTTCAAAACCTTCAAACAACAGTGAAAAATATGGAAAGTAAACGAAGTAGTCATCACCATAAAATAAACTCCGACAGGCTGTGGATAAATAATGCAATAAATAATTATCATATGTTATATGTGATGCTTTAATGCTTCCTGTGAAATATATCATTTGGACTGATAAATGGAGGCATTATGCAGTCAAGTATATGAAACTGTAAAACTGACCATTGTCCCAATTCCTACAGTACATAGGGGAGAGCGGGGCACAAAGTAACACTTTTTGGTTTTGGCCAAATAATGAACAAAGTAATGGGGTTAGACAAACCATTTTTTTTTTTTTTACTAACAACACACAGGCCTCTCCTACAAACAAGCGCTGGTTGTATGATCGCCGGACCTATGGTTTCTGTGCATAGTTGCCGGAAGTGCCAGGAGGAAAAATGTTACTATTTATCCCACCTGCGGGGCAAGTTGTAACAGAAAGAGGGTTAGTTGTAACACATGCCTAAACAAACCTGAAGTCAAATTTCACACAATTAATTTAAATTCAGTTTACTTTAAATAGTATATTTACTCAGATTTTAAATCAGTACTTAATTTTATTTGATATTTTTAGGTCAATTGTGTTTATTACTTAACTTAAGATTTATTTGCATTATTATCCATTACTATACAATGCATTTATTTGCATTATTAATGCATTTTTTTTCTATTAAAAACTTAAATGTCACTTTAAGCTGTATAGAAGTGTATGAAAAAATATCTAGTCAAATATTATTTACTGTCATCATGGCAAAGATCAAATAAATCAGTTATTAGAAATGAGATATTAAAACTATTATGTTTTAAAAATCTTCTCTCTGTTAAACAGAAATTGGGAAAAAAATAAGCAGAGGGGCTAATAATTCAGGGGTCTAATAATTCTGACTTCAACTGTACTCCACCCTCAAACCTTTATACCTTTTCTTTTTTTTCCCCCAATACAAAATATGATATTTTAAACATTGTTGGAATCCGGTAACAAAAACTATAGATGTCAATGGTTACTGGTTTCTGACATATTGCTAGATATCTTTTTTTGTGTGTTTAACAGAAGAAATAAATGAAAACAGAACTTGTGTGACAAGTGAATTTTTCTTTATATGTCAGCTATCCCTTTAATAATGTATTTATTTTTGTGATTTATTTTATTATTTTTACAGAAATGCATACCACAGTTGTACTGTGGTATATTTTCCCAATAAAAAAAGCTTCATCTTTTTTTCTTTGTAATCAAAGAAAAGTTGAGGGAGTATTTGTATTTGTATATTTTACAAGCAACAATGGGCAAACATACTGGTGAAGAAATATTTGAGAGTGAAACACTAAAATCACATTCATTATTCAGCTAAGATTGAATTATTAACGCTGTAAATCTGTCTAAATCATCTTTTTTTGAAGCAAGGCTACTTTTCTAGTTGAATGAACTTCTGGATCTGCATGAATGATGTAATTCCTGTGGGTGATGTTTGCTCCGACCTCTTTCTGGTATACTTGTCAAAAAACATACAGGGTTACCGATGTTAAAATCTCACTGTACTGTAAATAAAGAGGTTTACCCAGACAAGGTTAGTGGGTTATTTGGCTATTCTAATATGTCTCAGATTGCAGTGTTTGTATATCACTAAAATAACTAACTTTATATTAAAACTAAGGAAAACTTTTCATTAAAACTAAGGAAAACAAATGCACAAAAAGAGAGGATGTGAATTGCTTTGTGTGAAGGTGTAATTTGTAAGGGTGTGTTCACAAATGGCAGGTTTGGTTCAATTCATTCAAATTCTTCTGTGATTGTACTCTGTAAGTACAGTTCATTTGAATTAGCATAAACACTGAACCTGATTCGCCAAACACATGCTCTCAGGCATCTGAAACCAGGTCTTTGCATGTATGATGGAGGAATAATTGTCACTCTTGAATATTTTACACATTAGTGTTATACCAAGCCCTTATAATAACCAAGCATGTCCTACCTCTGTTTTCTCTTGACTTTCAGAATCCCTCAACTCCACACCTTTAAACCCAATTTCTACTTAAAGGGCCCCTCTTTCAGTTCAAGTCTACTTCAGAATCCTTTCAAAAAATGCTAGCTGATGGGTGTGGAGCTCTGTGAGCAGAGGGAGGAGTGGGCGTGGCCAGCAGAGCAAGGGAAAAAAAGGGGAGCGAACAACTGTCAGTTTACAACTGTCAGGCTTACAGAATGGGACACAAACCATGAGCAGATGCATAATTTTATAGTTTACAAGGTTAAAATGCAAAGATATAAACAGTAATTTAATGCCCTGCTATATATGTTATTCGCAATTTCATATAGACATAACCAAATTTTGTTATATCATTATAAAGATAATCATGTTTATATAAACATTATAAATAAGGAGGACTCTCTCTCAATTCCCGGGTCTGAATGCAGACACAGTGGATAGCATTGCAGTGCATCCATTTCATCCATTAGCCCTGCCGGTAATCTGGAGGATTTTAAACACAGCAGCTCGGATATAGGCAATGTGTCTGAATGGTAATGAACTAAACTGATAAAAGACAAAGTTCTCCATTGTTCAATTCTCATACAGCTCTCCCGACAAAAAATGCTTGCTGCAAACCAACAGCTTTGCTGTATCGGCCCAGACAGCATCACGGGGAAAAACATGCAATAAACGCTGTGGATCATGGAAACAAACACATTCGACTCGTGCCATCACTCAACTAGCGGATCTGCGCTATGTTACTGATTTTAATCTTCCCCCAAAAATGCCCAGAAACTGAAATTAGCTAACAAAAGCTCAAAACTGTCCAGTTTTCCCCACAATTTAAGCTGACAGGTGCTAACACTGTCTTAAATGATGCTCAGCACACACAAATCTGTTCAAATTTTGCTGTTGTATCTGTTGAAATACTTGCTCTGTTAAAAACCATTTGGGAAATATCTGAACAAGAAAAAATATTCACATGAGGGCGATTCATTTTGACTTCAGCTGTATAAGTTGAAGTCAGAAATATAAGCCCCTCTTTGAATTTTATTTCCTTTTTTAAATATTTCCCAAATGATGTTTTACAGAGCAAGGACATTTTCACAGTATGTCTGATAATATTTTTTCTTCTGGAGAAAGTCTTATTTGTTTTATTTCGGCTAGAATAAAAGCAGTTTTTTTAACCAAAATTATTAGCCCCTTTAAGCTATTTTTTTTTTCGATAGTCTACAGAACAAACCATTGTTGTACAATAACTTGCCTAATTACCCTAACTTGCCTAATTAACCTAATTAAGCCATTAAATGTCCCTTTAAGCTGTATAGAAGTGTCTTGAAAAATATCTAGTAATATTACTGTTACTGTCATCATGGCAAAGATAAAATAAATCAGTTATTAGAAATGAGTTATTAAAACTATTATGTTTAGAAATGTGTTGAAAAAAATCTTCTCTCCGTTAAACAGAAGTTAGGGAAAAAAATAAACAGAGGGGCTAATAATTCAGGGGGGCTAAATATTACTATATACTTAAATCAGAGGGACTTCAACTGAATACGTAAAATGAAAAGTAACTAGTAACTATTTACTTGAGTAATTTTTTCATCAGATACTTTTTTTTTACTTTTACTCGAGTAACTTTTAAGATTGTTACTTGAGCATAGATTTTGGATTCTCTACCTACCTCTGTCAACAGTTCACTAGCTTATTGTGGACTTTTTCAAAGCTATTTCATTTAGATTTCCTATAAACCTCTCCCTTTAATTATGCTTTTTGTCCAAGTTTTTTTAGCATGTTGCAAATGAAATAATATGGAAAAATGGTTTATATATGTATGTACAATTTATTGGGTCAATATTAACATTGGAAATCTCTTTTATGTACTTTTTTGTACTCTTCTTTGTACTTACACCACAACGTTTTTTGAAATTGGGGTTGTACAACACATTATTTCAATGTATGAAAGAACACAAAGCAAGAGAAAGGTGAGACCAGAAAAGAAATGAAAATGCGTAGAATGCCAAAGTACACGTATGAAAATCTGTGTAAAAATACAAAGAGCACTTTGTGGCTTTAATTAAAGCAGAATTTCCATTTATGAGTTAAAGAAACCTTCAACTTAAAGAAGTGCTGAAGAAGAACAACAACAAACCAAATTTCCAGCTTGAGTGCCACAACACATCCACATGACCTCTTAAGTGAGCAGCAGTTGTGCAGTATTCACTGCTGGACAAACCTAAGAGCACCCATGTGTTTTTGACCAAGTGTGACTCCATACAGCTGCCCATCCCATAGCAGAACACCACACAACTGACCGCAAGAATGAAACCATGCTCCCTCCATGACCAAAACTCAGCATGTGGAGCAGGCTGGAATTCAGTGGTGCAAGTAACAAAAAAGAAAACAATAAAAAGAAGGAAAACAGTCACAAACTTCACCATCCTGGAGGCTGTTTTATAGAGTGTGTGGCAAATTAGCACCAAATTGACAGGAAAGAAAGCTCCTAATTGGTGTAGAATAGTAAAAGCTGTGAGAGTTGCTGTGGTTTTGTCTGACTTGTTAGACAGAGAGAGGCCAGAGAGGGCAGGAATGAGTTAATGTTACAGTGGTGTGGTACCGCATGGCTCCACACCAAATGAAATATCAACAGCATGTCCCAGAGTGCTGAGCGAAGAGCGCGAGACAGGAAAAGAGCTAGAGAAGAGAGAAAGACGTAGGAAAACAGAAAATGGAGCAGTGGGATGGAAAAAGAAAACAGAGGGAAGCAGAGAGACAGCACACAAGATGATTGGAGTGTGGGGTGATCTTAAGTCCTGAAACTGATCCTTCAGACATTGAACAAACCATAAGAGGACAACAAACTTGACCTGGTACTGCAAATAGCAATATTTTCATGAGATGGTCCCTTCTTGTTCTTAACACGAATAATCCATTTCACTGTATTAATTCTTTATTTTAGAAAAAATTTATTTTCACTTCTCAAAAAACCAATCACAGATTTGTGTGTGTGTGTGTGTGTGTGTGTGTGGTGTGTGTGTGTGTGTGTGTGTGTGTGTGTGTGTGTGTGTGTGTGTGTGTGTGTGTGTGTGTGTGTGTGTGTGTGTGCGTGTGTGTGTATGTGTTTGACAAGTATTCTTCAACACACACGCACACACACACACACACACACACACACACACACACACACACACACACACACACACACATATATTCAATTAAAGTCAGAATTATTAGTACCCATTTGAATTTTTTTTTGTTTTTTTGAAATTTTCACAGTATGTCTGATAATATTATTTCTTCTGAAGAAAGTCTTATTTGTTTTATTTCGGCTAGAATAAAAGCAGTTTTAAATTTTTTTTAAACCAATTTATTGTCAAAATTATTAGCACCTTTAAGCTATATATTTTTTTGATAGTCTACAGAACAAACCATCATTATACAATAACTTGCCTAATTACCCTAACCTGCCTAGTTAACTTAATTAACCTAGTTAAGCCTTTAAGGGTGCTTTCACACTTGGTTCAATTGCCTGGACCGTACCCAAGTTCGATTGTCCCCCTTTGCCACCTTCTCGGTTGGTTTGTGTTCACATTGTTGCTGCGTCCCAATTTGCATACTTATACTACACCCTAAAAGTATGTACTTTTTTGTGAAGGAAAAGTACACACTTTTGAGTGTGTAACAGAAGAGTATGCAAGCTTTTGGGACATACTACTTCACCGTTAGCAGATCGTTGTATTGTTTAGTTACGAGCCCTGTCAATCATCCACACATCATCCACATTTCTTACATATTTAATTTCCTACCTTATGGGGTATATGCCGAAGCATGCTAATAGGACTTTTAATTTGCCAGTAACCTGGGTTAATCGTTGCCAGTGAAGTGTATGCCAATGCAAAATTGGCGCGTTTAAGGTCTGTTTTCTTTAAAAATCAGCGATCTCCACTGGCTAAGTGATACTCGATATAAAGTGGGTCTCAGATTGTACAAGAAGCACTGCATTAAATTACATTTTCCCGCCACGTCTTTATAATATGAGCATTTATTATTCCCCAGTAAAATCAATGGAGCTTCAGCGCTAGCCTGCTAATTCTGATGGGCGCGTGCGAGTAAACGGCTTTTTGTCTTGTTTTACGCTTGAGCAACTAAATGAATGTCAAAGTGTGTTTAACTGATTGTTTTTGAATTACATTACAACATCGATGCTGTAAAAGGAACCGTATAAAATGGAAAAAACTCACAATTACAGGTCACCGGAAGTCTATCAGTATGGGAAAAACACTGGCTCGGCATATACCCTATTGGAGAAGCAGCAGGTTAATCTCCCATTAATGAGTCCTTCATGCAGAGAAATCTCCTCAGGTGTTTGGATAATTCTGCATTTAGACGTTAATGTCCAAACACGTCTTTGTATAAGTTCAGTATTATTGTTGCAGATGAAATATAACACAGAAAACGCGATTAAAATATGTTTCAGTAGGCGAGGTATTAATTAACAGTCATACAAACATCTTTACCAAAGCCTCTCTACTTGACGGTTTGTCTCGCGCATCCATCATGTTTGTAGTTTGTTTATACTTTTCACCCGCGTTTGTAGTTCTAATCAAAATTCACATCCTACGTGCAATGTATTGTGGGCAATATCAGCGGTTAGAGTATGGACGCTTCTACACTTCGAGTTTTTACCGGAAATAGTAAACCATACGGGAACCTTTGGCGTACACTTTTCAACATACTACTATTTGGGACATACTAATTCTACTTTCAAATACTATTTAGGACGGATAGTATGCGAATTGGGACGCAGCATGTCTTTTTTCCTTCTGAACGCCGGTACGCTTGCATCATCGAGCTGCTGTTTTGTTTACGGCTGTTGTCAGGTGACGGTCACGAAAGCAAAGCGCCGAAATGGATAGAAGTCTAAACATCGTGGTCATTCTGCTTTTACTGAATCTTTTGGTTTGGGACATACGCGCGTCTATCTGCCGCAATAATATTATAAACATTCAGAATATCACACAGTGCATGCAGAAGCTGTTTTTGGAGGAGACAATCTGAATTATTAACCCCCCTGAATTATTAGACCGAATTGATGGCATGATAATCATAACCAAACTGAACACACACTATATATAAGGAGTGTGTTCGATTCGGTTATGATTATTATGTCATCGATTCAGTTCATTTCGATATCTCACTGCATATATATATATATATATATATATATATATATATATACATATATATATATATATAATGCATGTATTATTTTTTTTTTTTTAAACAAAAAATCTATGACTAAATTCATGAAGACAATATCACAATATAAATATTTTCACAGTCATCTGTTTCAGTTTACAATTTAAAGTATGTTAGTGCTACTAACTAAACATTTTAAACTATAATAAAGATATAAAATGTAATGTCTTTAAAGGCTGTCTGTCCACTGGAAATAGTGAAATGGTAAAAATCACCTAGAATATAATAAAATTGAGTATTGCAGCATCAAATATTTGAGTCAAAGGCAGAAACTGAAACACTTTGGCTCTAATAAACTAATCAACAAGCAGAACTATATTTTTTGATTAACTCACCCCTAAATAAGAAAAAAAAATTGTGGTTGGTCACTTTACATAGCCAACATAGTTTACAGGGTGATGTTCAACTAGAATAGGCTGTAAAGTGGACCAAAGTTAATGCTGATAGTCAAAAGGATATGTGAGACTATTTGCTTCTACCTACCATCAACCACTAACAACTGCCTGGGGAACATAAATACACCACCAATCATTACTTATAGCCAGATTATAGAGTTGACAGGCCTGCTGAGATTATGTCAGGGCAAGCTCTCACAGGCTGATGGGATAATATTAGACCGAGAGAGAGTGAAAGAGAGCGAGAGAGAAAGAGAGATAGAGTCTAAGGCTCAGCAGGGTAGATGGGTTTTAGGGCCTGGGTTTTCCTTGGCACACTCTGCTCTGTGTGTATCTGGTGAGGGTCTAAGCTCTGGAGATAGCGCTGGAGAAACTGATACTGGCAGCAAAGGGAGGGAGAGGGGAATTCTGCTGATCACAATAAGGCCTCTTTTCTCTGAAAATGTTATCAGGTTCAATTAGGGAAAGGACAGGCTTGGCTTTCTTTTTATAGTAGAGCGCCCAGGGCTGTGTGACATGTAATTACATCGTAATGTAACCTGAGAGCTTGTCTGCAGTTTATGGTCTGCTAGTTAATTACAGTGTGTATGATGTTACCATACTGTTTGAGCATTTTACAGTTTTTTTTCGCATTGATATTAGTGATAATTTGTGGTGCTTTACGATGATGGGCCTGACTAAACATGATTACAGTGGCTCTCCAATGCTCAGATTCCTGACCACAAATCAAAATCACAACCTCGTAAACCAAAGTGTGAACCTCAAAGGCATGAAAGCGTGCACTTGGGACAGACACTGTGGTGTCAACATGAAGCAAATCAAATCAACATGAAATCAAAGTAGACTCAATTTCCTTCCTTAATTCACATTCCAGGTCTTTTACACCATTCAAAGCATCTAAGCATGTCTTAACTACTAACCGTCAACCACATCTGTGTGTGTCTGCAAGATGTGTGCTACGAAACATCTAAAATATTAAAGTAAACTAAAAATAAATGCAATAAACAGATTAAATGATGTCAAAAACCACTTGTCCAAGGTTTGTAGGGTTGATAATGCAGTAAACAAAAAAAAAACTGTTAAATAACTGCATTTATTGTAAAATGTTTAAAGAAGATGTTTACTTTAAAATAAGCAAACTTCACTACTACAACAAAAGTCAAGGGAAAAGTGAGGAAAGAATCTAATAAAATAATTAAAATAGCACATCAGCTAAAAACAACATCAAACTATGGCTCATAATTAACAACTGAAGCACTGAGGTATATACAGTATAGACAAGTGAACAAGCTAACAGGGGAGGAGCTAATTGTTAATTAAACTAGAAACTAGGATAACCACAGAAACAAACAAGGCAGGAAGAGCCAAACCTCGAGACTTTTATTAATCTTCAGAAGCAAAATGTATATATTTCAGCTCAAACATGAGAGCTCCCTCATCCTCCAAATACAGCAAGGTTCCAAGCTCTTTTTGGCTGAAAGACACCATACCGGACAACGCGCTTTACCGACGGGGCTGTCAGCTGTTCAGTGCGGATCACGACGAAGAATCAACGCGGAAATCGCGCGGTGACGGGACGTGCTTTTACATCAATGAAAGGTGGTGTACAGATGTAACAGTTTGAAAGAAGATGTGCTGTCCAGATCTCAAAGCACTTTTTAATAACTGTAAGCCTTTTTACTCCCTGCGCGAGTTCTGCTCGTTCATCCTCGTCAGTGTTTACATTCCTCCGCTCGCGCACCCGAGTCTGGCGATACAGAAACTAGCTGATCAGATCACAGTGATAGAGCAACAACTCCCGGACTCTGTTTTAATCATTCTCTGGGATTTTAACAAAGCAAAACTATCCCATGAACTGCCAAAATATAGACAGCATGTTACATGTCCCACAAGAGACAGTAACATATTGGATCACTGCTACACCACAATAAAGGATGCATACCGCTCCGTCCAACGAGCAGCTTTGGGACACTCTGACCATTGTTTGATTCATCTCATTCCAACCTACAGGCAGAAACTGAAAACAGCCAAACCTGTATTAAGATCTGTGAAAAGATGGACTAACGAAACAGAGCGGGATCTACAAGCCTGTTTCGACCTCACTGACTGGAGTGTTTTTGAAGCTGCTGCAAACGATCTGGATGAGCTCACAGAGACTGTAACATCTTATATCAGTTTCTGTGAAGACGTGTGCATTCCTACCAGGACTTAACTCACATACAACAATGACAAACCATGGTTCCACTGAAAACTCAGACAGCTACGTCAGGCCAAGGAGGTTGCTTACAGGAATGGGGAGAGGGCCTTGTATAAGCAGGCCAAATACACACTGGAAAAGGAGATCAGAGTCGCAAAAAGGAACTATTCTAAGAAACTAAGGAGTCAGTTTTTTTCCAGCGACTCAGCATCCGTGTGGAAAAGTTTGAAAAACATCACAAACTACAAGACACCATCCCCCAGCACTTTAGACAATGAACGACTTGCAAACGACCTGAATGAGTTTTACTGCCGGTTTGAGAAAACCCCCCACACCTATTCTGAACTGCTCTTTACGCCACCATTAACACCTCCACCACCCCCGCCTCCCCATACCTGCACTTCAGTTCAGTGAAGATGAGGTGCGCCAGGTCTTCCAGAAACAGAGGAGGAAAAAAGCAAAAGGCCCAGTTTTATAACACCAGCCTGTTTAAAATCCTGTGCTGACCAACTGGCCCCCATCTTCACCCTGATCTTCAACAGATCACTGAAGCTGTGTGAAGTGCCCTCCTGCCTCAAACGCTCTATCATCATCCCCATCCCAAAGAAACCCAAACTTACAGGACTAAATGACTACAGACCGGTGGCGCTAACATCTGTGGTCATGAAGTCTTTTGAAAAACTGGTGCTGGCCCACCTGAAGGACATCACTGAACCCTCACTGGACTCTCTTCAGTTTGCGTACAGAGCAAACAGGTCTGTGGATGATGCAGTAAATATGGGACTGCATTACGTTCTGCAACACCTAGACAGACCAGGGACCTATGTGAGGATCTTGTTTGTTGACTTCAGCTAGGCGTTTAACACTATCATCCCAAAACTTCTCCTGCCCAAATTAACTCAGCTCTCTGTGCCCACCTCTGTCTGTCAGTGGATCAACAGCTTCCTAACGGACAGGCAGCAGCTGGTGAAGCTGGGAAAATTCTCATCTAGTATCCACACAATCAGCACTGGCACACCAGGGGTGTGTCCTCTCCCCACTGCTCTTCTCCCTGTACACGAATGACTGCACTTCAAAAGACTCCTCTGTGAAGCTCTTGAAGTTTGCAGACGACACCACACTTATCGGCCTCATTCAGGACGGTGACGAGTCTGCTTACAGACAGGAGGTTAAGGAGTTTGCTGTCTGGTGTAGTCACAACAACCTGGAGCTCAACACGCTCAAAACAGTGGAGATGATAGTGGACTTCAGGAGAGACCCCCTGCTCTCCCCCCACTGAGCATCATGGACAGCATTGTGGCAGCAGTGGAGTCATTCAGGTTCCTGGGCACCACCATCTCTCAGGACCTGAAGTGGGACACTCACATTGACTCCATTGTCAAAAAAGCTCAACAGAGGCTGTACTTTCTTCGTCAGCTGAGGAAGTTCAACCTCCCAAAGGAGCTGCTGAAACAGTTCTACACTTCCATCACTGAATCAGTCATCTGCACATCAGTAACTGTCTGGTTTAGCTCAGCTACTAAATACGACCTCCAAAGACTATGTCGAATAATTCGGACTGCTGAGCGAATCACTGGTACAACCCTTCTTACTCCCCAAGAAATTTACTTATACAGAGCGAGCAGAAGGGCTGCCAAAATCACTCTGGACCCCTCACACCCAGCACACTGCCTCTTTGAACTTTTACCTTTTGGTCGATGCTACAGAGCACTGTGCACCAGAACAGCCCGACACAGAAACAGTTTCTTTCCTCAGGCAATCCATCTCATGAACACTTGATGATAATAATTGTGGAACCAACATCACTACTTGCCATACACTTTTATACACATATACACTTATTTAACACACACTTTACATGTCAATTTGCACATAACAGCTGCACATATAACGTTGTATATAGTAATAAACATGTACATACACTTGTCAATCTGTATATTTGCATTCACTACTTACTTGTATTTTTTAAAAATATATTTATTATCTGTTTTTTGTCCTGTCTCTATTATCCTGTTGCACTGTAGAAGCTCTGTCACGAAAACAAATTCCTCATATGTGTGAACATACCTGGCAATAAAGCTCTTTCTGATTCTGATTCTGATTCTTTTATAGTCCCGAAAGGTAACAAAAACATCCTGAAAACAGTTCTTCATTGGTTCAATCAGAAAATGTTTAAGCTACGAGAACACCATTGTGAGCACATTAAACAATAATAATGACAACAGTGTCTTCTCCACAGTGCCTGTATTGGTTGCATGTTTACAAATGGCACCTGAACATACCTACCAACACTCCCGTTTTTCCCGGGAGTCTCCTGTATTTCAGACCAATCTCCCGTTTTGTTCTGTCTCCCAGAAAACTCCAAGAATTTAACATCCCCAACCCCTCCCCCCGGTCCTCAGCTTTTTTTGTATAGTCTATAATACACCCGCATCGCCAACATTGGTGTAATGTCCGATCGCAGCAGCTGCCTGAATAGTACAGACCAGGGACCCCAACCACCTCCCCCTAGCCCCCCACTTTTCATCTATGTACGGCACCTACACATCCTCACCACTCCGAGCCCACCCCCCTCCTCCGCATCAGCTCCACCCCCCCTCCCCCCTTCCTGGGCTCCGGGATTTTCTGAGGCAAACATAGAAAGTTGTGCATCTACATCAGTATGATGTACATACTATACGTTCCTGCACAGTGCTCATGGATGCAGTGCGCACAATATACTGACACTGAGGAAAAGAAACTGTTGGATAAGGTTGTTAGTTTTTGTTTGATGTGCACTCAAAAATTCATTCATTCATTTTCTTTTCGGCTTAGTCCCTTTATTAATCTGGGGTCACCAATGCGGAAAGAACCGCCAACTTATCCAGCATATGTTTTACACAGCGGATGCCTTCCAGCTGAAACCCATCACTGGGAAAGCACTCAAAAATATTACTAACATTTCAATTGATCCACTGAATGCATATGGTATGTTTTGAGTATGTTTTATGCTACCTTTGTGGACTTTGAACAACTCTGAGGATGAGAAAGCTCTCAGATTTCACCTAAAATATCTTAATTTGTTTTCCAAAGATCTCAGAGTCATTAATAACTGAATTTTCATTTTTTGGTGAACTAACCCTTTAACATGTAAACTAAAAACAGCTTAGTCTTCTATTTATCAGAGGTTGCCACAGCGAAATGAACTGCCAACTATTCCAGCATATATTTTGCACAGCGGATGCCCTTCCATCTGCAACCCAGTACTGGGAAACACCCATACACTCTTACATCAACACATGCACTCATACCCTATGGCCAATTTTTGTTTACCCAATTCAACTGTAGCACAGGTCTTTAGACTGTGAGGAAAACCGGAGCACCCAGTGGAAACCCACGCCAATATGAGGAGAACATTCAAACTCTACACAGAAATCCCAATGGGTCCAGTCGGTACTCGAACCAGCGACCTTCTTGCTGTAACGCGACAGTGCTGAACACTGAGCCACCATGCCGCCCCAAACGAAAAGCTTTTTAAAATATCAGACACAAAAAGACAGGGGAAGCATGAGACAGAGATCATGACAACTGCATTACACACTCACATTTACTTTTAATCTAATGCCTAATACAGTACTAACTTATTTATGATTTCTCCAGACTGCCATAAATCGCAGCATTATGCGACCTTGCATGTTTGCTGGTCATGCTGGAGCCATTACAGATTTGCCAAACTGAAAAGCAATGACATTCTGTTGCGTATGAAATACATTGATGAACACCCCAAATGTGAAATGAACTAGAACAACTTGAATGAACCGAGCACCACACGGACCATTTATTTAAAGAAAATATAGCTCTGTGTGAGCTTAAACAAACAAGATCTTGCTGGACCAGTCATTTACATGAACACTAAACAGAGCTGTGATATCCAGAAATTGTTTAAATTCAAACAAAACAACTCTGGTGTGAAAAACAGCTGAAATATTGTCCACATATGATCAAAAAAATGGGCTTTATATAAAATGTCATTATGTTGTGTATGTATTAAACATGGTGCAATATAATAAAATTACTGGATTTCATTATTTTATAGTTAGTGTCTTTAGGTATTTGTTGTCATGTATTTCATAACATATTTACTTCAAGGGTTTATCACAGTGATTTATGTAGTAAAATGGTTCCCATTAATAATTCTTACTACCATTCAATATTACATTTAAAAAAAAAATCACATTCTCTTTCTATAAACCAGAAATGAGAATGTGTGTAATTAATGTGCAACTAAAAAACTACTAAATAAAACCACCTGGTGCAAAAAGTAAGAATGTTTTTTTTTTTTTCTAAAGCTGTTTAATTTTACACCTTCAATGTGTAACCAAACAATAAAATAGGTATACGATCCCTTTAAACATAGATACTACATTGATAAAACATTGCATGGGCTTATGAAAAAGTATCTAAAAGCACATAAAGTGTGCTATTCTGGGAAGTCTTATCAATATGTTCCACAGTACTTTTCTTGCTGTATGACAAAGTTAAGACCCAATGACATAGTCCAAATCACCAGAACTGCATCTGAAAGTCAAAAACCATTACTAAAGCTATAACTTTCCCTTAACTTCTGCCCTATTTCCATGCATTTTCTCTACTCCACCCTATTATATAAGTGTTGACAATTTTCCAGAGTCTCTTTTCCTGTAAGTCCAATAAAATATCTGTGGGAAACACCTATGATTAAAAATCCATATGTGGAATTGTCTTATGCACATATACCATCTCTGTTCTAAAACGTCATAAGCTGCAGGCATAATTGTATGCTCTCAATACAGAGGTTGTTTCAAAACATGGAAGGCAACATTATGCCTAGAAAGACAGTACAGTGTACCACTGTCTACATCCTTCAACGATAAGCCAATCCCAGAATGCTAAAAAATACTTTAGAGTTTTTGCCAATAACCAAGTTTGTTTAAACTCCTACATGGACTTTTATAAAACTTAGATTAATTTATTTATATGGTTGAAAAAAAAAACAGAACTAAAAAAAAAAGGGAGGGGGGGTGTTAAATAATTATTTAAGTGAAATCAAGTCAACTTGAGCTTTGTTGTCATTCCGCTACTTGTGTGGACATACAGAATGAAATGCAGTGTTGGGGAGAAACTAGTTACATGTAATGGCGTTATGTAATTTAATTACAAAATAAAAGTAACAGTAATTCGTTACAGTTACTGAGAAAAAATGTGTAATTAAATTACAGTTACTTTTGAAAATGTTAAAGATTACAAATGGGGCTAGATGTTGAATAATATTAATCTGTTGCTTTGCCTGTTTTTGATATGCATGATGCCTTTTGCTAAAGCCATTTATTAAAGCGGTGCTTTTCTGATGCTTTTGACTGGTTTTCCGGTTTGATTGCGGCACACCATGGCTATTTCTCAACATGCATTCCACAGCAGTCTTGCGTCCTCGTGTTCTCGTGTAACGTCATCATCAGCTGCCAAAGTTCAGTTCCAATACTCAAGACTGCAAGAACGGAGGATGCGTGAAACTTCCCGGATGTGTTCTTGATATCGAGGATGCACCGATGCAGACTTGAGCACCGAACTCGCTCTAGAAGTCCCAGAAGTCATTGCGACTGGAGGTGGATATAAATTACTATAGTATTTTAAATGTGTAACATTTGGTTTTATTAAATTTTTTGTTTTTGGTGTTATATACACTTTAATCTGTTTCTGTACAGCATTTTATTTACAGTAAACAATTGAACTGAAACATTATGCCTGATATGTTTTATTGACAGTTTTATTGATCACTAAGATGTGATTGACGTGGATTTAAGTTGCTTAGATTTAAAAATGAAAATTGCAAAAATAGCTTAGATGTATTTTTTATTGCAAATGCCACAAAAATCACCCTGCACAACTAATTTTGGTTTTTGATTCAACTAAAATTTGGATTTTGTAACAACAGTAAACATTTCTTTCTTGTTATAAGGTCTGGTTTTGTGGTGGCTGCACTTTAAAATTCAATTAATATAATCTTAATTCAAGTGATAAAAGGTTTAGAAATTCTAACAGTAAACAGCTACTGTAAGGTCAAACCTGCTTGGTATAAATGCTTGAAAATGATTCAGTTGAAAATATCCATTAAAAACGTTCAAGTAATCAAAATGTAATCAGATGTAATCAGTTACTTTTATAAAGTAATTAAAAAGGTACACTACTTATTACTTTCTAAATAGGGTCATTTGTAATCTGTAATCTATTACATTTCCAAAGTAACCTCCCCAACACTGATGAAATGTCACATCTTGCAGGAACATAGTGCTAAACAAAATAGTTTCAGATACACATAACCTAAGACAGACTATAAAAGTACTTTACATAATACAGTTAAATATTGCTCAAGATAAATCATTTATTTTAAATATTCACTATTCATTTTAATTTTGGTTAAATTATTGATAATTTTGTCGTGCCTCTTTTCAGTTACTCAAGTTATATTAAAATAACCCAAAAAATAAAAGGTAAAGCGTTCTCCTACTTCACTGACCTAATTGTTCTCTCTCTTTCTCAACATCTACCTATGCTTTACCTCTTGCTAACTCTCTCCCATTCTTTCTTGCTCTCATGAGCACAGGGATTCGCCTCATCTGACACATAGAGATTATCTAAGGCCTTCAAAGGAAGTAGCAAGATAAAACGATGGTGTATTAAAATAAGACTTAACCATTTCACTGTGTGCGTGTTGAAGGTAAAGAACCTTAGTATTTTGCAGAGTAACCTGCACAGAGCTCTCTGTGCCTTCATTCGCTCCAGGCATCATGAGGGTTTAACTTCCCAGTCCCTGCTCCTATTCCTGCCTTCCCTCCATCTCTCCATCTTTTCCCACACTCTCACGCTCTCTAGGGACACTGAATGCTGTATTGTGGGTTCAGGCAGTAAAATCACCATAGTGTTACTAGCTTATGTCATTCAATTTGAGCAACAATCTTGGAAAAATAATTCTGTGCATTTTGCAAACCAATCACCATTGTCTAAAATTATCTATACAGTCAAGCCCAAAATTATTCAAACCATATATGGCTGAAAGCGGCGCTGGTCCTCACAGAGCTTTTTCATAATGTAGAAAATTTGATTTCATATATGCAGATTATTTACATAAATGGGATGAGAATAGGCTTATATAACAAAATAAACACAAAAATGTCCAAAATAAAATGACAAAAACCTTTAAATTGCAAAGATGAAAGACTTCAGAACTGGACAGTGCTAATGCGCTCAGTTATTCGGCTTCACTTAAGCCACAGCTGTATTTATGTGCGATAGTCCACATGATGTTTTTCTTTGACCGTTCAGGTGCAAGGAGAACTGCTCTCACTCTATCTGAGGGAACGAGGGTTTTGTGGGCGAGAGAATGATTTGCTGAAGATGGGAGTTGGACGTCAGTGTGATTCTGCCTATCCTGGCTGCAAGTTAATACATTTTCTTCTAGCTTGTTACCTATGATTATGTTTTTCTCCTGGGATGCTAAAAAGCCCCAGAACATTAAAAAGAACTAGAGGACAAAAATTGCAAGAAGTTTAGTACACCTAGTATTGTGTGACTCTTCCTAAATGTGATTTCCAGGTCCTGAAACAAATTAAAAATATTATGGCTTGGCACTGGCAGACAATAATTTGCTCAAATGATATGTTTTCTTTGGTATTTCAGCGCCTCCTCCAGCTACAAAAACTGAAGTCGTTTCAAGCGCAGGGGTGGGGGTGGGGAGGGGTGTTGTGCACGGAGCCTATCACAAATGCCTCGCAGCTTTGCTTAATGGTGCAGTATGTAGTATTGAACTAGGTATTGCAGTTCAGATTCAAAACATTAGAGAGATTTTTTTTTCTGTCGATGTTCTGTCGCTGTTCTGTCGATTTGTCCTACCTTGTCATTCTGTCCTACCAGATTGTGCTACTAGTATGGCTGGGCGATAATTCGATATCGATAATTATCACGATTATCACGATAATGACAGTTCGATAATATTTATGCACTATGCGCAACGCTACGCAGGCATTTCGCAGCCTGCCCTTCCGGATGCCACACGCAGTACAAGTTTACAGCCATACAGTGTTAGTTGCACTTGGAGGAGTAAGAAAAAATAAGGTAAAAAATGTCACAGTCACAGACATTGTTGCCAAGAAACGTCACTAGACTTTAGTAGTCTGGAGCTACTTAGTTTTTTGCAATCTGACACAAAACAGCAACGTGACAGAGCAAACTGCAGACGACTCGTGTCATCAAAAGCAGGCAACACCACAAACCTGTTTCATCATTTAAAACAATGGCATCCTTATGAAGATGCTAAGAAATTACAGACCCAAACAAGTGTTGATAAACCAGTGAAACTACCCAGCAGAGTTTCATGTCATCATTTTCGAAAGCAGTGTCTTATGAGAAAAAAAACTTAAAAGACTGACGAAACATATGACAGACAACACAACCTCAAACACATCTAAATGAACATTTGATGCTTGCTGTAAACTAAAAGCTGCATTATTTAAGAGCATTTATTACAACACTGATTGGATCTTTTTTTTTTGTCAAGCTTATGTTTCCTTTTTAATATGCTATTAAGATATTTTCTTTGAAATCTGTAATACCACTTTTGTCCCTTATCGACGGTAAAATAAGCAACCTTTATGAAGAACATAATCACAAAGGAGTAATCAGATGCTCAAGACAAAATCTTTAAAATAATGACATATTAAAAATGCAGCAAATATATGACAGACATTTACAACAACAGTGGATCGATTAAATGCTAATTTTCCACGGAGTGAAGCATCATGCACCCGCAATTGTTTAAGACGTGCATGAAATAAAAATATATACACTTTATATATTTTTCTTTGAAAATGTATCTATTTGCAACAAATTTCGCTTTGTATAATGTGTAACTTAATTTCGATGTATATTTTGTTGGTCAGTTATCTACAACATAAACAAGAAGAACGAATAACATCTGACGTGAAGTGCTTTAAAACAAGTCCGCTATAGTATATGTTTTAGCGCCAAAACAGTCCATTAAACTGTTTTGACGGTTTCAGTTTAATTTATTAACGAAGCACGGTTTGAGCAACATGAGCTGGTCTTTACAGCTATTCGCAGCACTGATAGTATTCTTAGGTTACCTCAGAAGAATAAACTCGGTCTGAAAGATGAGAGAGCTCAGAAACTCGTTGAATTAATGGAGAGGCTCCCCGCATGTCTTGCCGTGAAGCGTGATTTTTAAAATGAGAGTCTGCACATAACTATTCGTGTCAGTCTCTAAGATAAAATTGGTTAAAATACCCGCGGATATAACAGAGATCTGCGTATATGCGTCCCGCAATATGCAATGTCAAAATAGTGGCTCCTTAAATAAGGTAAACTGCACACACTTGATTATGTAATGCATGGACACGTCTTACAGCGCAAAGCATAACTAAACCTTTAAATGTCCATGCTTAATCAGTCATCGATAAGGTCTATCGATTAAAGGGTTATTGACAATTGATAGATCATCAAGTAATCGTTAGCATCCCTAAATAAAATATATTAAAGGACATTTTACCCTAAATTTATCATGCTCCCCATTAAAAGGAGAGTTCATCCAAAACTGAAAATTCTGTCTCCATTAACTCACCTTCTATGTGTTCCAAACTTGTTTTACTTTTTATCTAATGTTGAACAATAATATCTACCAACTTGTAGGTAATGTCTTTGATTGTTGAAAACTTGAACAGTAAGTGAATTAAAATTGTTCATTTGTTTTTGTTTTTTAATTATTTATATTGTCAGACAGTCAAAACATTTCACAAAATGTGTTAAATCAGCTGCACAAAGCGATTGGCATGCTGAAAATCCTATAAAATTGCTAGATATAAAGATTTGACATTAATCTTGATAATTATCGATATCGACAGATATAAAAAAAAAAAAGTTGACTTTTTTTTGCCATATTGCCCTAGCTACCAGTGTAAATTTTAATGTGGATTAGTGTGATATGAAACTGATATGAAACCTACCTAATCCCTAACCACAACCTCAGAACCATTCAAATACAGTGCTGGTAGCATAATCTGATGGGTAGGATAAAATGTCAGGACACCAGCTCCTCCTCTGACCACCTGGAGCAAATGCAGGTACCAGATTTACTAGTGATTGAACTAGGTTTTGTAGTCCAAATTTTAAATATGTGAGAAGTATTTTTAGGTCAAATTTTAGACCAAAAAAAAAAAACACTGACTGTAGCATTGTTTTTTTTTCAGATAGACATGTTAACTCAGCATGTTTCTTAAATATCTGCAAACTTGTCATAGTATTTTTATGCTTTGGAAGAGTCCAAAACATACATACAGCGCCTTTAAAGGGGTGGTCCACTACGATCTCTTATTTATCATTTTTATACTTTAGTTGATGTGTAAAGTAGCTGTGTGAACATAAACAACATCTCTGACTGTAATACACTCAAAGTTTAATGCAAAGGGAGACATTGACTTTTACAGAGTTAGCTTAGCAAAGCCTACAGCGAATGAAGTTTGGGGACTACAAAAAAATACATCTGGATTAGTGTGATCACATGGGTTTCCAGTTACATGCATTTACCATGTGCATACAGTATACCCCGTGCAGCGAAGGGGAGTGGCCAGAGGCGCTGTAATGTTACAGTGGACAAAGCTAAAATACCGCCCAATGCAGCTATTTCCACAGAGCTTCTTCTGTTTCTGTATTTGGGCCTCCAAAGGACACGACACAAAGAGAGAAGTGCTAAACAGTTGCATTTAAAATATGCTCCAAAGAAATGTAAAAAAGATATAGCGCTAGCTATTGACAAGGAAGAACTTCCAGAATCTCTCCCAGTTCAGTGCTGGATTCGGCTAAAAACACCTCAAATAAGGAGCAGCTCCAACAAACAGAAGCTGTGGATTTGTGAGCCACAATCTGTAAGTAGTTTTAATTAGTTAAAATTGATCTATGACATGCACAGTGTCTAGCATAAACGGTATGTTGTAGCAAGGATGTAAACAACGGGAAATGCTGTTTGGCACCGCTAACAATTTAGCTACGAATTCATATTTATCAGGCAAACCCCTGTAAACACCCACAATCTTCAGAAGCGCTGCAGTCTCTCTATGCATCCGCTTTCCCTGCGTTCTACATCTCAGATAATGAACCTGTGAAAGATATGTAAACATTTTATATTACTTACATGCTTATTCCGAATATATGTGAAAAACATGTAACGCGTTGAGTTAGGTAAAAAAAAAATACAGGATAGCTTGACTAACTCATGTTCCAGCAGAAAAATCAATCAAAGCTCACACGGGTCAATTTCCACATCTTGCTCACTGTTTATTACAGAAAAATAACTTAATCCGAGCATTAGAGAAAAATAAAAATAAACATCAACCCTGCACACATGCGGTTCTCGTGTTACATGCATCTACAGACTGTTCACGCACACACATAAAATGGCGATTCTCTCTTAAAGGAGCCACACCCTATTTTCACTCATTACAGACACTTGTCAGATTTTATTTTAAAGACCAGGCATGAGGTTCATCCTTTTATCTTCTGTCTGATTAAGGCTCAAACAGATACTGCTAACAACTACTCTGATTGACACTATTTACACAGCAGAATCAAAGCGCTTGCTTGTGGAGACGTGACGCTTTACTAGTGAGTAGAATTGATCCGCGAATTACAGCACATTATGTTAGCTGACAAATCAGAGCCCATTAAGGGCGGTCAGAGGAACTAGGAAATATGACAGTCATTTTCATGTTAGCAGAGTAACTGTATATGATCAAAGTAAGATAAATGAAAAAATGACATGTTTTCTACAAATGAAGCCTGAGCAAACATTGCTTTGCACCCCATAAACACAACCAAGCCTTAAAATTACACTCTAGACCACCCCTTTCAGAACCTGCTCGACAGTGCTCATATGTTAGCGGGAATTATTGTTTGAAAAAATTCAGCGCTGTTTGGTACATGCATACCTATATTCATACACACATGCATGTTTTTGGAGATTTGCAAAAACTCCAAATGTACATTATAACTGTTTCGACACAAATCTGTTTGTTTTTGTTCAGGTAAACAGTTAGTCCAGCAATTGGTTAAAATTGGCCGGTTGACATGTTAGGTTACATACTGAAACTGGGCAACGCTTTGAAAGGGCAACTTTATCCCCAGAACTGCAGAGAAAATGTCTGGCAAATGCACATTCCCTTTGTTTAACTTAAAAAGAGCTCTTGCATCACTGCAGTAACACACATCATTACAGTTCAGTAAAACAGATGTGCTGTTATTTTATCCACAAACATAGTCAACGTAACATAATGATCAACAAGGCCAAAGTGTAAAGAAAAGCTCTTTTGAACATTGTGGCTATGTAATGCACTAAGCCCATTCTTAGAGATATAATGAGATATATCGTTTCTATCGTTATAACGTTTCTGCGGTTTTTTTGTGTAAACAAGTATTTTACAGTACTTTGGAATCAAATACTATCACATTTGACTTACCAAAGTCACGCAAGTGGCAATTTCACATCTGTCACATCCATAACGGAGAGGTGTCACATCCATAACTACACTTTTTCCTCATAAATGCAAAAATATCAAATAAAATCAGTCATTTTTTTTCTATAGTGAGCCGACTCTTATCCTTTTGATTAACATTATTTCTTTTCAATTGTGCAGTTTAATTCACAGAATTTCTACAAAGTATGTTGTAGACTACAAACTTGCATACTTTTTGGTCACATCCATGACGCATGTTTATTATGGAAGCAAACGAGTAGCATAATTCATTTCGAAATGTAATATGCAATATGGCAATGCAATATGTTAAATGGCAATGTATTTCTATATTTTTAATTTGCATTTTCCAAGACATATGTGCAATGTCTGGTGCAGAATGAAAATGAAAATTTAATCCCATCGTTTGCATTTCTCATTTCAAACACGGTTTTAATATGTATATTGAATGCACAATTTAATGCTTTATAAGTTACAAAATTTAATTGAAAATGCAATACACAAACTGACTTTGATGTGTATAAAGTACAAGCAGAAACTAACAAAATTATCAGTGTATTATTTGTGCATATGTATGGAGTCTATCATATGTGCATATTTTTAGAGTGTATATGTATATAATGCATATGTATGGAGTGTATCATGTCTGTATATGTATGGAGTGTATCATGTGTGTATATTTATAGTGTATCATGTGTGCATATGTATAGAGTGTATCATGTGTGTGGAGTGTATCATGTGTGCAAGCAAATTGCCTTTCGATGTGTTCATTAAGTCCCAGTAGCTACGTGACTAACCTCTCAGGCCAGAGACCTGAGTTCTATCCCAGACCCTGACTTGTGTGTATATGTATAGAGTTTATCATGTGTGCAAATGTATGGAGTGTGTGTACCATGTGTGTCTGTGTATAGAGTGTATCATGTGTGCAAATGTATGGAGTGTGTGTACCATGTGTGTCTTTGTATAGAGTGTATCATGTGTGCATATGTATGGAGTGTGTGTGTCTATATGTAGAGTGTATCATGTGTGCAAAAGTATGGAGTATATCATGTGTGTATGTGTATAAAGTGTGTATGTGTGTGTATATGTAGCATGTGTGCAAATGTCTGGAGTGTGTGTATTATGTCTGCATATGTATGGAGTGTGTGTATCATGTGTGCATATGTATGGAGTGTATCATCAGTGGTAACGTGATTAACCTCTCATGCCAGAGACCCGGGTTCTATCCCAGACCTTGACATGTGTGTGGTAATGTATGGAGTGTATATGTATCATGTGTGCAAGTGTATGATATATGCCAATGTACAGAGTGTATTGTGTGCATATGTATGGAATGTATCATGTGTGGAGCGTGTGCATAAATATGGAGCAAATGTGTATATGTATCATGTGTGCATATGTATGGAGTGTGTGTATATCTATAGAATGTATCATGTGGGCATATGTTTAGAGCGTATCATGTCTGTATATGTATACAGAGTATCATATGTTTATGGAGTGTAACATGTCTGTATATGTATCGAGTGTGTGTATATATGTTTCGGGTGGTGCATGGTCACTGTCGCTGTTCGGTTGCCTCACTAAGTGTGTTTGGAGTTTAGATTCGCAATTTACATTTAATCATAAAATACTTCCTCATTCACTAAGTATTTGTCTCTACTACTTTGGGTGAACAAACCCTAATACACTTATACAAACAAAATCTGCTTTAAAATGTTCTGTCCCTCGAGCATCGGCCTGTTGTTTGTAGCTTTAGCATGCTAGCACCGCTAGTCACCTAAAGCTACCGGCCTCTTCCATTCACTAATTTTCTCACTTACTGGCCTTGCTCTTCACCCTGTACAATGTCGCTTGTGTGTCTGTCCTTGAGTGCAGGAGAAGCATCGATGGAGGCATTGGAGCTGGAGCTGGAAGCAGTGGAGTCCCAGATTTGCTCCCTCGAGGTGAAGCTCTGCTCGTTGTAACTCATGCTACGTCCGCCTCATCTGAGGTAAGTGAACGATACAACCACATCACTCCCTCTACATCTGTATAATGTGTGCATATGTATGGAGTGTGTCATGTCTATATATGTACAGAGTGTATCGTGTGTAAATTTATAGAGTGTATCATGTGTGTGGAGTGTATCATGTGTGCAAGCAAATTTCAATGTGTTCAGTAGCTCAGGGGTAATGTGCCTTACCTCTCACGCCAGCGACCCAGATTCTATCCCAGACCCTGACTTGTGTGTATATGTATAGAGTGTACCATGTGTGCAAATGTATGGAGTGTGTGTCTATGTATAGAGTGTATCATGTGTGCAAATGTATGGAGTGTGTTTATGTATGGAAGCAAGTTGTATGTGTTCATCAACTCCCAGTAGCTTAGTGGTAACGTGATTCACCTCTCATGTCAGAGACCCGTATTCTATCCCAGACCTTGAGATATGTGTATCTGTATGGAGTATGTGTATCATGTATAGAGTGTATCATGTGTGCAAACATCTGGAGTATGTGTATCATGAGTGTATGTATGTATAAAGTGTATTGTGTGCAAATGTATGGAGTGCGTATATGTATGGAAGCAAGTTGTATGTGTTCATCAACTCATGTGTGACTCACCTCTCACGCCTAAGACCTGGGTTCTATCCCAGACCTTGACATATGTGTATCGTGTGTATATGTATGGAGTGTATATGTATGTGTGCAAACGACTGGAGTGTGTGTATCATGTGTGCAAATATATGGAGTTTGTGTATCGTGTGTGTTAATGTATGGAGTGTATGTGTATCATGTGTGCAAGTGTATGATATATGCCAATGTGTAGAGTGTATTGTGTGCATATCAAAATCAGAAAGAGCTTTATTGCCAGGTATGTTCACACATAAGAGGAATTTGTTTTCTTGACAGAGCTTCTACAGTGCAACAAGATTACAGAGACAGGACAAAAAACAGATAATAAATATATTTAAAAAAAATAGAAGTAAGAAATGATTGCAAATATACAAATCGACAAGTGTATGTACAGGTATATTACTATATACAACGTTATATGTGCAGCTGTTATGTGCAAATTGGCATGTAAAATGTGTTGTTAAATAAGTGTACATGTGTATAAAAGTGTATAGCAAGTAGTGATGTTGGTTCCACAATTATTATCATCAAGTGTTCATGAGATGGATTGCCTGAGGGAAGAAACTGTTTCTGTGTCGGGCTGTTCTGGTGCGCAGTGCTCTGTAGCGTCGACCAGAAGGTAAAAGTTCAAAGAGGTAATGTGATGGGTGTGAGGGGTGCAGAGTGATTTTGGCAGCCCTTCTGCTTGTTCTGGATAAGTACAGTTCTTGGGGAGTAGGAAGGGTTGTACCAGTGGTTCACTCAGCAGTCCGGACTATTTGACGTAGTTTTTTGAGATTGTATTTAGTAGCTGAGCTGAACCAGACAGTTATTGATGTGCAGATGACTGATTCAATGATGGAGGTGTAGAACTGTTTCAGCAGCACCTTTGGGAGGTTGAACTTCCTCAGCCGACAAAGAAAGTACAGCCTCTGTTGAGCTTTTTTGACAATGGAGTCAATGTGAGTGTCCCACTTCAGGTCCTGAGAGATGGTGGTGCCCAAGAACATGAATGAATCCACTGCTGCCACAATGCTGTCCATGATGCTTAGTGGGAGGAGAGCAGGGGGGTTTCTTCTTGAGTCCACTATCATCTCCACTGTTTTGAGCGTGTTGAGCTCCAGGTTGTTGTGACTGCACCAGACAGCCAACTTCTTAACCTCCGGTCTGTAAGCAGACTCGTCACCGTCCTGAATGAGGCCGATAAGTGTAGTATCATCTGCAGTCTAAGTTTGGGTTTCTTTGGGATGGGGATGATGGTGGAGCGTTTGAGGCAGGAGGGCACTTCACACAGCTCCAGTGATCTGTTAAAAATCAGGGTGAAGATGGGGGCCAGTTGGTCAGCACAGGATTTTAAACAGGCTGGTGTTATAAAATCTGGGCCTGGTGCTTTTTTCTCTTCTGTTTCCGGAAGACCTGGACCATACATAGAATGTATCATTTGTGCATATGTATGAAGTGTGTGTATATATTGATAGAATGTATCGTGTGGGCTTATGTGTATCATGTGTGTAAATTTATAGAGTGTATCATGTGTGCAAGCAAATTGCCTCTCCATGAGTTCATTAACTCCCAGTAGCTCAGGGGTAACGTGACTTACCTCTCACGCCAGAGACCCAGGTTATATCCCAGACCCGGACTTGTGTGTCTATGTATAGAGTGTATCATGTGTGCAAAAGTTTGGAGTATATCATGTGTGTATGTGTATAGAGAGTACCGTGTATATGTGTGCATATGTTTGGAGTGTATCAGGTTTGTATAAGTATCGAGTGTATCGTCTGTGTATGTATAGAGTGTATCATGTGTGCATGTTTATAGAGAGTATCTTGTATGGAGTGTATCATGTGTGCATATGTATGGAGTGTGTGTATGTATAGAATGTATCATGTGTATCATGTCTGTACATGTATCAAATGTGTGTATATGTATCATGTGTGGAGTGTATCATGTCTGTATATGTATGGAGTGTATCATGACTGTATATGTGTGTAAATGTAAAGAGTGTATCATGTGTGCATATGTATAGAGTGTATCACGTGTGTGGAGTGTATCATGTGTGCAAGCAAGTTGCCTTTCGATGTGTTCATTAACTCCCAGTAGCTCAGTGGTTACGTGACCCACCTCTCACGGCAGAGACACTGGTTCTATCCCAGACCCTGACTTGTGTGTATCGTGTCTCCAAGATAACTAATTATCTATAAGCAGGTGAGTTTGATCAGAATTGGAGCTAAACTGTGCAGGACACGGGCCCTGCAGGACTGAGTGTGCCCACCCCTGGTATAAAGTGTATGTCTATGTATAAAGTGTATCGTGTGCAAAAGTATGGAGTATATTTATAGAGTGTATATGTATCATGTATGGAGTGTGTGCATATGTATGGAGCGTATCATCAACTGTATGTCTTGAGTGTATCATGTGTATAGAGTGTGTATATATATAGAATGTATCGTGTGCATATGTATGGAGTATATCATGTGTGCATATGTATGGAGTGTATCATGTCTGTATATGTATGGAGCATATTGAGTGTGTATATGTAACGTGTGCATATGTATAGAGTGTATCATGTGTCCATATGTATGGAGTGTATAATGTCTGTATATGTATGGAGTATATCATGTGAGCAAATGTATGGAGTGTGTGTATCATGTGTGCCTATGTATAGAGCAGGGATGTCAAACTCAATTCCTGGAGGGCCGCAGCCCTGCAGAGTTTAAACCCAAACCTTAATAAAACACACTTTTAAAATGTCCGCTATGCACCTGGTGCAGGGCTCTGCCCTCCAGGAATTGATTTTGACATCCCTGATATAGAGTGTATCATGTGTGCATATGTATGGAGTATATCATGTGTACATATGTGTGGAGTATATCATGTGTGCATATGTATGGAGTATATCATGTGTGCATATGCATGGAGTGTTTATATATAGAGTGTATCGTGTGTACATAAGTATGGAGTGTATCATGTCTGCATATGTATAGAGTGTATAATGTGTACAAGCACATTTCGCAAATAACATTTTGGTGCTTTAGCGGATGTGTACTGTATGTTTATGAAAAGAGCTATTGCCTATTTCTTCTTTGTATGTACCGTATAGTGAGAGGTATAGTATCCTTGCTATCTGTAGTAAATCAGTCTAGCCTCTAACCATTTACTGGAATCTTCTTGAAATACTTATTTCTGCTTAGCGTTACTGTGCGTTTTGGTTCTGTCAATGTAATTCGCAGATGATCTCTAAAGCTGCCTGCGCGATTTTCCGGGGAATATCAAACCTGAAACCAACTTTACTGAGCTAGGAGGTGATTGGTTTTCTAAAGTATTTCCCAGTTCACGCTCGAGGGCATGTGCAGCTTCATTAAGCAGCTGAGGACTTCACCATGTTTATGCTGCCAAATGTCCCAAATATTCCTCGCTGCAGCCATGATGACAAAATCTAATACCCGTCTTGCAGCAACGACCGCTGTATGTGGGCGTGGCCAGCCCAGATTGCATTTTTAATTTCACATCGGCTTTCATTCGTCGCGATGTATTAAATGAAAATGGATTTTTTTTTTCATTTTCATTTTGCAGCAAACATTGCACATATGCCTTGGAAAATGCTAACTGAAATACAGAAATACCTTGCAATTTAACATATTGCATAATCATTTTGTGTATCACATTTCAAAATGAATTTTGCTTCAAACATCCCACATTGTTATGCTGTAATTGCCATATTGCATATTACATTTCGAAATGGATTATGCTACTCGTTTGCTTCTATAGTTTATTTCCCTCATTTAAAAGTATAAAACATGTTTACAGATTGATATTTTTCTGATCCCATAACTCTCGGGTAAGTTGTTCTGGAAAATAAACAGATCTTTCAATATAATGTTAACATACATCCATAACGCTGGAATTTCTCATTAATAGAAGCCATTTATACTGAAAACATGCCTGCTTTTATATGCAAAACAATCTGCTCTAACTCCATGCAAAAACAACAGAAATAAAATTTCGAAAACAGAGCAATTCAAACTATTAAATATCATTCGCCAGGAGATGTTGAGTCACTATTTCATTCTTAATGCCAGAAAGTATTTTTTTCATGCCATGCTGACTCTTGCCTTACTCATTGGTTAGAGAAGAGGATGAAGAACAAGTGATTTCTGCTTTTTAAGAAAAAGCTGTTTATATGTCATTTTGGAACATCAACCAGTATAACAGAAACAATGAACAATGTACACACAAGCATGTTTCCTGTTACCTGTGTGTTGTATTGCACTGGTGTTGTGTATCAACCCAGACAATACGTAACAGCTGTTTAAGATTGAAATCATGATCAAAACAACCAGCACCTACAAGAGTTATTTGAAACGAGTTGAAGTTTAATGGGTAAATATGATCTCACGTTTGCACTTGACAGCAATGAACAAGAGCGTATTGCACTCTTACCTTGATTTAATTGCCAAACAGATTTTGTATGAGTACTACTGCTCTTATTTTATTGTTTCCACAACACTCAGTTATCACCTGCTATGATTTCATTATTATTATTTATTTAACAATAAGCCATTTTGAAAAACTATATTGAAATGTAGATATATTCTTATATTCAGCTTGGTTCTGTTTTGAACAGGTAACTGTAATTGGCAGTGAATGGCAGACCTTCTGCATAATGCAATGTAGATTGTCTCATGAGATCAGATGGTGTAATATTGGAGGGCACGTGTCCACTATCATGATCATTACAACAAAATCAGGATCTTTAATTAGTAGTAATATCATCAACTAACTACATTTTTTAAACAAAACTGGATTTTTTACTAACACCTGTGCATAACCATTCAAAAATGAAAAGAGAAAGACATGTTCAGATAAAGAGAGAAACAAAGCAAAAAAAAGTTCAAATTGAAACATCAGTCATGTATATACCCTAAAATACATGTAAATTAATATATATATATATATATATATATATATATATATATATATATATATATATATATATATATATATATATATATATATATATATATATATATATATTCAGAATAAGATTTAACAAAAGTATCAATAAAGTGTTTTGGACGTGGTGACATAGCCCTAATGTATGTTGTTGTTTTTCTTCAAGTATATCAAGAAAACAAATATGATATTTTGATTTCATGACACCAAACTACCTTATGAACTGTTCAATATCACAGCTTTACACAAACTTCAGAATTGAATGAATGTATTAATTTATTGTCACTATTCAATTGTAGGTTCTACACCTACTGGTTGTCATTTCAGCCAAATAGTGAAATATAGACCAACGTGCACTTCGTTCACAGCTATATAAACAATCATAACTACTGACTCACACTACTTGCAGAGTTGCTTTCTAGACATGATTTATGAGAAGCACATCCAAATATATTTAGTCGCTGCAAACTAGTACGTTGGTGCAAAACAAAACTTGCAAAGTTAACCTGTCAGTGTCCGGCAGCCCATTTAGCCTTTAACACAAACACCTCCGGCATGTAAAGGTGAGCGAGCAAATGAAGATCTGGAATAAATACCTGAACCTGTTGACTCCGCCCCCGCTGCCGCTCACCGCCCCAGTCCAGCCGCGCAGTTTGTTCAGTGCGATGCTGCAGTAAAGTTCCCGTCCGCTCCGGAAAAGAACAATAAACGCCCCATTAAGAGCCTTCAGATGTGTTTTAGTCAAAGTTGAGACAGAACCACGTATGAAGCAGCGGCCATAGGAGAGTCATGTGTGCCGTGTGTGTGTGTGTGTGTGTGTGTGTGTGTGTGTGTGTGTGTGTGAAACCTAAGACGAGTGAATGAACCCGCCCCATTTCCTAAAAGTCCCCTTAACTCTCTCATCTCCATCTTTCAGTCTCTCACTGCTGCCTCTGCTTTTTATTTAACATCATAACATCCTGTAACACATCTGTGTGTGTGTGTGTGTGTGCGTGTGTGTGTGTGTGTGTGTGTGCGTGCGTGTGTGTGTGTGTTTCTACAGCCATAAGCTATTCATGGTTTAATGTGTATCATATCTCTTATGTAATGACTAATTTATATAATGAGTTACTAAAGGCAGGAATAAAAAGAATATAAATTGACCAAAAAAAATTATTATTATTATTATTATTATTATTATTATTATTATTATTATTATATAATTAGAATATAATACCAATTTAAATTATTTAAATGTATTCAAAGTGCGCTGTAATTTTTATTAAAGCAAGCATGTTTGTGTGTCTGTCTGTCTGTTTGTTTGTCCCTTGCAGGACAATGTGTGGGCACACCGACACCACAGTTGAATATGGTAAATATTTTTTTTTTTTATACTTCTACAAAACAGTTCCTATGGTGTCACATGACTATGATAAATATTAGAATGTATTGCTGCAGGGCCTATTAAAAACATCCCCCAGTTAACTCAATCATTATCAGTTATTGGTCAAATAACTTGTCAAATCAGAAGTTAAATGCACATTTTCTTGACCCTAAACTTTGGTTCAACCAGCAGCAGGAATTTTGAATGCAATGTAAGTTACTTTGGATTAAATTGTCCGTCTGGTGTAAAATATCAAATCCCTTTGCCAAAGTCAAAAAGTCTAACATTCGTATAATAATTGCTGAGTTATCTATTTTTTGAACACTACAACAGTGTTATTTTGATGACTTATATTGAAATCCCAAATGTTGAAGAATGTTCAAATAGAGAAATAAACAGTTTTAACTGTGACTTGGACCGTTTTCTTTACGTTCTTGTGTCACCATACTAATTATTTCACACATCCTGGATTATTATTAATTTAAAACATGAAAACACGAAAGACGCTTTATAAATATATGATAAAAGTGCTGCTTCTTCCCACATGATAGACTGTGGCATAATAAAATGTCTGCTGCTTTCATGATGTGTCACGTTCCAAACAACAGATTTCAGCCTTAGTCTGCTTCATACTACTGTGGTAATTTTGAATACTTAACATTGCTATTTGCTATTTATGCAGGATGTCAGGAAAATGACAACTTTTATGATTCTACACTCAGAGGCTTATCAAACAAAAGCTTTATTTTGAGGTTGTAGGATGTTATTAGTATGGCAACAAATGACACTGTCTGTGTCACTTAATATTGCTTATTTCTCTGGATTTGAACATTCTTCAGAACATTTGAGATACATGTGTATGAGATACATGAGATACACCTATTCATTGTACATATCACTGCCAATTTTACATTGTCCTGTTTTTTTGGGAGTATGCTGTTGGATGTTGTTGTATTTTGCACTGTCTGTATTTTGCACTGTCGTTGTATTTGCACTGTCTGTATTCTGCACTGTCTGGAACCAGCACCTTATCACAGCACACGTGCTGCTGATGATGTGACAATAAAAGTGATTTGATTTGAAAATATACATTTGAAGTACATTTTAAGTACATGAGTCAGCAAAATATATAACATTGTTACAGAGGTTTTTGATTTTCAGACAAAGGGGTTAGAAAAGTAAGTTTAATAATTGAATTAATTAGTAATTAGTTGCTTTTTTGAAGCACAGTTTATACTGTAAAAAAAATGTTGGGTTCCACAAAATCGATTTGTGTTGGGACAACATGAAGAAATAAAGTTTAAACGATTCATGGCTACGCAGTGGGTAGCACGTTCGCCTCACAGCAAAAAGGTTGGGTCTGTTGGCGTTTCTGTGTGGAGTCTGCATGTTCTCCCAGTGTTCGCGTGGGTTTCCTCCGGGTGCAAGTCCAAAAACGTGGTATAGATGAATTGGGTAAGTTAAATTGTGTCCGTAGTGTACTGTATGTGTATGGATGTTTCCCAGTAATGGGTTGCAGATGGAAGGGCATCCGCAGCGTAAAACATATGCTGGATAAGTTAACGGTTCCTAGCTGAAAAGAAAATGATTGAATAAATGATCGATTCGTGTTGAGACAACATAAAGGAATTGTGTTAAACCCAGCATTTTTTTTACAATGTAAGGGGATTGAAAATAAAAAAAAAATTGTTGTCGCAATATAAAGCTCAAAATTTGGGTTGTATTAGCTAATTTCATATTCAATTGAAGTCAGAATTATTAGCCCCCCTGAATTATTAGCCCCCCTGTTTATTTTTTCCCCAATATCTGTTTAACGGAGAGAATTTTTTTTCAACACATTTCTAAACATAATAGTTTTAATAACTCATTTCTAATAACTGATTTATTTTATCTTTGCCATGATGACAGTAAATAATATTTTACTAGATATTTTTCAAGACACTTCTATAAAGCTTAAAGTGACATTTAAAGGCTTAACTAGGTTAATTAGGTGAACTAGGCAGGTTAGGGTAATTAGGCAAGTTATTGAATAATGATGGTTTGTTCTGTAGACTATCGAAAACAAAATTAGCTTAAAAGGGCTAATAATTTTGACCTTAAAAAGTATACTTAAAAATTAAAAACTGCTTTCATTCTAGCTGAAATAAAACAAAGAAGACTTTTTTCAGAAGACAAAATACTATCAGACATACTGTGAAAATTTCCTTGCTCTGTTAAACATAATTTGGGAAATATTTAAAAAATAAAATAAAAAATAAAAGGGGGGCTAATCATTCTGACTTCAACTGTAAGTAGTTTTTTGAGTGTACACTGGATGACACTGTAAACATTATTTCAAGAATATTTTTTTCTGATAGTATTTTGGCCTAAACCATAAAATTAGTTAAACAACACTCCTGATTCACTAAAAAGGCTTTTTGTGGTGAAAACACTGGTGAGCATTTATGTGTATTTTAGTTTGATCACTTGACTCATGCACTGACTGTAATGGAAACCACAGACGTGAAGGAAGTCTGGGATATTATGTTCTAGATTTAAGACATTGTAAATGAGCCATTTTTCACACATTGTAAAGTGTCTTCCGCACAATGTTCAAAATAAGCTCTATAAAGAGCACCATGCCTGCCTTATGAGACATTCATGGTGTTGGTATTTAAGCAATGCGACAGACAAGCTAACATATTGCTGCTGCAGTGGATGTACTGTATTCGGGCTGACAAAGAAATGCAGGACAGAAAAACTATTCTGATTTAAGTAAATTTGGTAAAATATCAAATAATACAATTGGTTTGTGTTTGTCATTATGGTAATTTTTTATTTTAAATATGATATTGCTTTAATTCTAAAGGATTTGTACTGGGGGAAAATGCTATCTTGACATGTAGAATACAGAGAAGAGTTTTATGGTATTATGTTCATATGATGGATGCATCCTTTAAATCAACAATAGATGTAACAAACTACAACATCCCCCAGTTATGTGCAAGCTGTTCAGCAGCTGTTTAAAGAATAAAGAGGTGGACCTAAAGGAGTGCTTGACAGAAATACATTACATTTATAAATAATTTTGTCATTAATTTTTCAACATGTTTCTATCCAGCAAGAAATACACATTGTAACCATAAATTATTCATTTAGGTCAAGCTCTCTGAAAAAGATGTACACTTATACACAACGCATACCTTTAAATGACTACACAACATATACACAACATATATCTTTAAATGAATTATCTTTAACAGAAATTGGTATACTTTTAAATAACATTCTGAATGTGAACGCTGATTTTTTTAGACAATTACTGTTATACATTGCAATAAAATAAAATGCCATTGTAGTATTTGAAATATTAGAAGCAGTAATGCAAGTTTTAGCTAGTAGCATTTATGGTAAATAAAATACTTTTTGTCTATAATATACATGGACAATATATTATATTCATTCATTCATTCATTTTCTTTTCGGCTTAGTCCCTATATATTATATTATATTATATTATATTATATTATATTATATTATATTATATTATATTATATTATATTATATTATATTATATGTAATAACATTTATACTGACAAATATGCGTTTACAGATTTATGTGTTTTCAAAATATGTTGTCTTTACATGTAAAATTATTAGCGTAAAAATATTAAAGGAAAAGTATAGTCAAGTACTTTACATGAGCTACTAATTTACATAGTTTAATCAGTTTAATTGCACTGCTTTGAAGCATTAGAAGAGTAGTATTTGACATGTATTGCTTTCTTAATGTTTTAAATTAAGTGTAAAAATCTAATTAAATAAAAAAATAAAGCGTACTTTTAAAGAGTTTTAAGAAACAAAGTATACTCTTTTAAGCCCACCTAAGTGGCCTTTTATTTCAGTAATATAATATTATCTGCACAAAGTTATAATCGTATATATAAAAGAAAATCAAACACAAGAGTCTAAAAACCCTTTGTAAGAGGAACTACTTTCTTCCACCACTTATTCACATCTGCAGCTTACATCAGAACAGCAGAAACCGTTGCTAATTCACCAACGTGACTTTAGAGCTAGTATTTGAATGATTCTCTAGTGTAATGTCTAAAGTAATGACAAAAAAGGTGATTTTTGCTCACATTTTAAGATTCTAAGGCTGAACAGTATGAAATGCCATCAATCTAAAGAGAATTTCCAGTATTTCTCTGTTGCAATTGGGATATCACAATAATCAACTCCAAAAAAGGTAAAGCAGCGCAACACTACCAGATTACTGTTGTGTTTGCGATTAGGTAAAACGCTAAACACACGTGGGCATTCCTTCTTTCCTTCTGTTTAGTGAACTAGTCTACTGTAACGAAAGCAAGAGACGCATTAGAAACAGATGGCCAACCAAAAGTAACTCTCATACAAAGAGTGGCCGACACAAATTACATACATTGCTGATATGTGAGTGCCATCTCACACTCAATACACTACAATTGCTATGGTATAAATACAACACCACAACATATAAATGAGAGAAATTGACTTAGAATGTCACTTACCAGTTTTATAATGATTTGATCAGCTGTAGTTAGAAATTGTCCAACAGCAGCAATATTTGTTAAACTATAGAGTGTCCTCTGCTTGTCGCTGTATGTGGGCGGAGTAATACACAAGGGTGAAGAGGCTGGATGAGTGCTGTTATTTGCAGAATACTGCACGGCTATCAGTCAGTCAGATTTAAGAACCAAACAGAACTGCTGTATTAATATATATATATATATATATATATATATATATATATATATATATATATATATATATATATATATATATATATATATATATATATATATACATAATTGAAATACATTACAAGTATGTGTTCAGTATAATAAAGACATATAATATTTTTCATAAAGGTTAACCAATATTAGCTTATACTAATTTTATGGATCCTTGTTAAAGTGTAACTATGCATTTTAGTATAATATTAATCAGTTTTGTGCACTACTGTGTTTGTGGGTTTGTTTAGGTTTACTTTTTTGTGCTTTATTGTTATTCTAATGAACATAGAACACATGTGAAGACATAAATTGTAAAAAAAAAAGTTAGTCAATTTTTAAATTGTTCTGGGTTAATTATTCTGGGTACGTATATTCAGGGATGTATGACATAAAACATTGATTTCAGTACATATATACATATACAATATACAGTTTTTTTTTCTATTCCTCATTGTTTGTTGCCTAAATTATGCCAATGTCAATTTATATGTAAACAATCAGTTACATGTTTTATAAAACTAGGTAACATGAGATGTCATTATTGCCCTCAAGGTTGATTTACTGTATTTAATATTAAAATACACTTTATTAAAATAAACAGATTTCTTTCTGAATCATCCATGAATGATCCCATAAACTCTAAACCAATCTTTCTGGAGCAAATTCACAGACATAAATGATGTACTGTGAGGAATAAAAAAGACAAAATAATCTAAAGGAACAAAACACAGTGAACTCAAAAGAACTTTGGTTGCAGAGACACTTGTGATCAGAGGTGGGTCATAACGAATGGACCATTTTTACAAGACTGTTATGATGCATTTAATGGTCATCATAATCTTAAATCCTTGAAAGTTTTTATTGTTTAGATTTTTTTTAAAAATCATATGTACATTTATATGCATTTATGAATGTGTTATATCATCTTTGCATCAAATTACAAAAAACGAATTACCGCTTATGCGATGCGTTTCTAATGCAGCATCTATGGGGCTAAGAGTTAATTTGACGTTATTATCTCGTCTGGCTGCCATTATCAGTCTCGCACTTTTTATTTTTCCTTTTTCTGAATCTCTTGTTAACACCATCGAGCAGGTTTTCTTTTATTACTGCACATGAGTAGAGTTGCTGAAGTTTTCCCTGCGCGCTTGCGGTTTTTGAAGAAACTTCTTTGGTGCTTTAATCTTATCAATGCTGTTATTCAAAAAGGTAATGATTCCCACTCATTAAGTAATTGCTTTGTACTGTTTTTCTTTTTTCTTTTTACATTCTTCGAGTGATTTTAAAAAACACAAACATTTCGCCACAATGCCTTCCTCAGTGTGTGTTTTATTATTTCAGCAAATAGATCGCAAAACTATTAGTTGTTTGTTGTACTCTCCCAGTTTACCCAACCATGACGCTTTCCACTACTGAGAAACCTGGAAATGTGAAAAGGGTCCATTGTTGGGCAAATTGTACTTTTTGAATACATCTAAAGATTTACCTTTACTCTTACTCAAGTAAATTTTTTGAGAAACATTTTTTGTACTCTTACTCTGCTGATAAAGTTTGGCAGCGTTCCTCCATTAGTGTCAAATAATCATAAAATATAATTCATCATGGCGCCATGTTGGAGATGTTGTGTTGCGAGAGGTTGCTATAGAGACACGCCTCCTGCTTTTGTTTAGTGCATGCAAGCCTGTGTTGGTATGATGACTGAAGACGTATGAGTTTATCGGATCAGATCATCCAAAGAAGTTCAGTTTTACTCCAAGTGAAATATCAAAAGTAACTGTAAGTATTTACTTGAGTAATTTTTTCATTTGATACTTCTTACTCTTACCTAAGTAACTTTTAAGATTGTTTACTTTTACTTTAATGTAAAAATTTACTAAAGTACTTGTTTTTTTTCTTTGAGTATATATTTTAGATACTCTACTCTCCTCTTCTTGTGATACATATGTCACGTTAAAACCAACACAATCTCACAGCAATTCGTAACTTTTTGATTTAGTAGCTAATTCATATGATTTCGTACAATCTAATTCTTACAATTTAGTACGATTTGCTTATTGCCAAATGACGGTTGGGTTTAGGGGTGGGGTTAGGTGCAACGCCTCCTTTTTAAAATCATACAATTTCATACGACTGAACTCGAATTAGCCACTAAACTGACAAAACATAAAATACTTATGTTTGCTCGTGAGATCAGGCTGGTTAAAACTCATGATGGAGATCAATGCATCTCTCACTCTGTTTTCAATATGTAAATGAATTATTTGTAGCACATCTTTATTTTTTTATTGTGTTTTAGTTTTTTTAAATGAACGTTTCATAATTTGATATGCAGTAGTAAAAAAGGTAGACGGGGTAAATAATGAGGAAGAGGAAGTGAATCCTGGTTTCTCCAGCTGGCTACCTGGTATGATCCCAGCAGGTGTTTCTTTAACACCCTGGTTAATATCATGTTGGATGGTTTCTACTCCAGGCTTTTTCCCAGACCTATTTTAGGAGTAACATTAACCCACCCAATCAACATCCACTGAGAGCCATGCTCCTTCTCACAGCCAAGGATGTGACCCTCCCAAGAAAAACATTTTCGGTATCTTAGCTAACATGCTGGTGCCAAGCGGACAAATAAAGTATCAGTATCATCGCACAGTCTGAAATCAGAATTGGATCCAAGAGAAGCCCTGCCCACCTCAAGGTCCTCTTCCTAGAATGGACAAACTCTTCAGACCCTGGAAGAGAAGACAGTATTGCAGTTTAATCAGTCCAATCAGAGTTTAATCAGTCCATTCTGACAGATGCTAACTTGCAATGCTTCGCTTGTCAGTCAGTTTGACAGGCTGACTTTGATGGCATTAAAGAGACTAACCGAGAAACCAAAAACTTATGAAGGTTCGCTGTGTACATTTTGAGCTCACCCATAATAATAAATAAATAAATATATTTAAATAATAAATACTTAAAAGAGGGAATCACGGTGGTGCAGTGGGAAGCACAATCACCTCACAGCAAGAAGGTTGCTGGTTTGAGCCTCGGCTGGATCAGTTGACATTTCTGTATGGAGTTTGCATGTTCTCCCCGTGTTTGCGTAGGTTTCATCCAGGTGCTTCAGTTTTCCCCCACAAGTCCAAAGACATAGGTAAATTGGGTAGGCTATATTGTCTGTAGTGTATGTGTGTAAATGGGAGTGTATGGGTGTTTCCCAGTGATGGGTTGCACCTGGAAGGGCATGCGCTGCCTAAAACATATGCTGAATAAGTTGGCAGTTCATTCCCCTGTGGCAACCCCAGATTAATAAAGGGACTAAGCCGAAAAGAAAATTAATGGATGAATGGGCATCATGGTGGCGCAGTGGGTAGCACGATCACCTTACAGCAAGAAGGTCACTGGTTTGAGCCTCGGCCAGGTTAGCTGGCATTTCTGTGTGGAGTTTGCCTCCTGGTGCTCCGGTTTCCCCCACAAGTCCAAAGACATGTGGGATAGGTGAATTAGGTGAGCTAAATTGTCCGTTGTGTATGTATGTGAATGAGTGTGTATGGATGTTCCCAATGATGGGTTGCAGCTGGAAAGGCATCCTCTGCGTGAAACATGAATGAATGAATACTTAAAAGATACTTGGTCAGCTTGTAGAGTGTCTGCTTCAACTAATTCACAGCATTTGCTACAGATTCTCCAGCCTGATCTCATGAGGAAACGTATTTTACATTTTGCATGAAAATGTACAATTTTAAAAAGTAGGTGAGGCACCTAACCCCCTCCCCCTCAAACGTCATTGGGGGATGAGCAAATCGTACTAAATTGTATGAATGAGATTGTACAAATTAACCATTTAAAAATTTTACAAATATCTGCAAGATTGCGTTCAGGTTAATCAGTTTTCAGCCTAGATAGGCATTGGATATATACAAAATATCAGTATGGTATCAGTTTAGTAAGTATTAAAGTAATATAGACCCAATACATCTAAAGGAAGCAAAAACAGGACATGATGTTTCAAGGTGAGATCATAATTAGGACAGAATCCTCAAATATACTGTAGATAATTTTTTCTTGTAATAATTGCGATGCTGCTCATTATAGCTCAAAACAGGCACTGGAAACTCATCTTGCATCAGATCTTTATTTGTGTGTGTGTATGTGTGTGTGATGGAGTAATTTCTGGTGCTTTTTAGACCCTTTACATTAATGCTCAACTAGAGTTGGGTGGTGTCGACCAATTTGGCATCATTTAATGTCTAACGTGAAACATTGCAATGGACCATGCCCCCTCAGCCTCCCTCTCCCTGCAACGGTTCCGTGCCCCACCCCTCCACTGATTCCGGTAATCCCCGTCATCACTTCGCGCTCTCTACAACAGCCATCCCCCCTCGTTCTTTACTTTGCGATCTGCCATCCACCCCACTTAGTGTGATTCCCGTGCCCCCCCCCCCCCCCTTTTTTTTTTCACGACCATCACCATCGTCCTTTGTCTACAGTGGCAGCACAGCTTGCTCCGGCCCTGTGAGTACCTGACCAGTATGGTCTTTGTTTTACCCATAACCAAATCATAAATAAATAAAGATAAGTTACACACAAATTACCACCTGTCAGTCACTTTTTCCTCGGGACTCTGGCATGAATAGGCAGAGTGATCTGTGTCGTTATAATGGCATCAACTAACTTGGTTGGTAAAAAGGTGCACAACCAACAGGAACCAACCAATAGTATCTGAGGTTTTCGCTAAAATTACCAAGTACACGCGTGAAAGCGAAATATTAAAGCAGTGTACTGACGCTATGACACGTTACCTGGTACATTCTTGATAAACTGTCCGACATTCACTGCTCTCTGGGGTGACTGCTGGAGCTCAGAGTCAGACGCGCGCATGTGTGTTTGTGTGTGGTCATGTGATGTGCGTTTTCAGTGGTATAGTGTGGAAGGAGGGCTTTTCAGAAATGTTAAATGAAACTTTGGTGTGGACGTGGATCATTTTCGTTCTAAAAAGCCATTTTAAAACTAAAACGTATTAGTGTAAACATGGCCAAAGTGTGTATTTTTTGTGAGCGGGTTGCTGCTGCGGTGGTAGCGTCGTGGAGGATTGTGATGCTGGCTCAGCATCATGATGTCTTTCGGCCACCGGCGATGGACGATGGCATCATCTATTAACCCAACCCTATGCATAACCAATAAATGACAATAAGCATTAAATGAGCTGTGCTACATCTTTTTTGTTTCACAGAGGAGAAAGTAATATCATACAAGTTATGATATTCAACTTTGATATGATACTCAACTTATTATTATGCCATCAAAAAAGTACACACTCTAGCTGCTGCATAAACACACTAGCTAGTCTAACCACTTTTTTTTACTTGTTCAAATGAGATGAATTAACACAATTGTTGAGACGTTCAATCCACATAAATTTGTTAAAAGTGTTAAGTTAACTTAAATGATTTGTGTTGGGACAACATGAATGAATTGTGTGGAACCCTGCATTTTTTTACAGCGTACTGATGCTCACAAGCTCACAGTGAGAATATTCTTGCACACATTTCAATCAAATGGAACTACTGCTTGTGAACCCAACATGGAGACTATACTGTAAATATTCAATGTAGTAAGATCATGCGTTTATAGTTGTCCGTTTCCGTGGGAATCTCTTTATTATCCTCTCTTTTTTGTCATAGCCAATCTTGTCCCCAGCGCTTACAACAGATGCATCCGATACAGGGGAAGCATTCTCTGTTAATCAGGCATCTTCGTTTTATTAATAGATACTTTAATAAGTGGTCATTGGCAGTGGTGTGCAGAGACATTAAAGTTGAAGAGCGGGGGAGGGAGATTTTGGATCTGTCCATGAAGTTGAAAGGGGGGGGGGGGGGTGATCTGAGCACTTTCATTTTTAGGGGGCACTTTCTCTCCAAAAGAAAAAAGGGCAGGTGCTCAAGCAACCCCCCTCACTGCATGTTCCTGGTAACAATTTATTGAACATAGCACAGGTCATGAAAATAAATAAGGTTTTATGCATGCTTATGACAACTGTGATTAGTGTCATTCGCTGAGGTATGTCATTTTAGTTGTTTGAGATGTCTTTGTTATGACAACTTGACTTGTATTTGTCTTTGTCATGACCAGTGGTGTAAGGTACCAAATTGCAAATACTTAAATGACTGTAATTAAGAATTTTTCTCAGAAATTGTACTTTACTAAGCAGCTTTAAAAATGTGAACTTTTACTTTGCCTTGAGTACATTTTTACTGCAGTATTGGTACTTTAACTCCACTACTTTCCTTCAACCTTCGGTCACTACTTTTTTCTTGTCTATGGGGATTAGAAAAATTAGTCCTGTGATTCCTGTCTAATCAAAATGCACATAGAAGGTAAATCACATCATAATGACAACCACAAGACATGGGCTATATATAAATGCAGACTGTTTGGAAACATTAAAAATGTCCAAAATTATGTCCAAAATCTTTACACACAATGACCCAGAGACTGTTTACTTCAGGGGTGTCCAAACTTTTTAGGCCGAGGGCCAGATGCAAAAAAAAATGTCCAGGGCCATACATACAGTATATATATATTTATATATATATATATATATATATATATATATATATATATATATATATATATATATATATATATATATATACAATAATTTTGTCTGCTTTTTACACAAATAATTTTTAATGTTTTTTTGCTTCAAGAAACTGCTTTATCCATTTCATGTGTTCAGCACAGACATGAGGAATGATGAACATAAGGAAAGAAATACATGTTGCCATAGGAGCTGTAACACAGCCCCAACTAGAAAACATCATCAAACCACGACTCTTTATTCTCTTTGGTTCAGACTTCCCTCAGTTTGACAACAAACTTGATGTTCCCCAGAAATTATAGATTTGAAGCACCCAATTTCTCTTGCTAGGCCTGAAAGAATGATTCGTTTAGCCTTAATCTGAACAACCTGCTGTGATCTGTTTAGAATAGCTCAGTCAAAGAAAAACTGAAATTTCCCCACAGGTTTCACAGACAAGATTTAAGCTCAATCTCAGACTAAAATGTAAGTCTAAGATGTTTGAACTTAAAGAAACTTGCACTGACTGATCTCAAAATACCTTTGTCTTTGTTTTGTCTCAAGATGAACACCGGTAATTTTATTTTCTAAGGCAATGTTATTAAAGTTGCTTAAAAGTCCTAATTGAAATGTCCTAATACAGTCTTCGTCTAAGCCCTGTCTGTAAAACCAGGTCTGTCAGCTAAACTGAACTTTTCATAGAATTACTTTATCACCAGATGCCAGATGATATAATGCCAATAACTGTGAAGAATCTATTCTCTTATTTTTTATCACTCTTCCTTGTTTATATTTTTTCAAATATCTTTTTCTCAGCTTAAAACTGCCTTCAGTCAGCAGTCAAAATCACATGACCAACTTTAACCTGTTATGAAATCTGCATGGGGAAATATTTCTCTATCATGCCAAATTCCTGATCATGGGTATCCCACTGAAATTATTGCATTTCACCCACAGGCATATGCCAAAACAATGTGACAATATTTTAAGTTCATTGTGACATGCCTCTGTGTCCTCGAAAGTTTCTTTATCTGCCTCTATTTCTCAGTACAACACACACGCGCACACACACACACACACACACACTGTTACGTCCCAGGACGTATTTGTTTCTGTTGTTTTTTTTCTTTCTTTCTTTCTTTCTCTGCTACACCCTAGTAGGAGCTAATGACCATCACCTGCTGCCACTTATGAACCACTCCGTGATTGGAGGACAAGAAAAGCAATGGGCATTTAAACAGCAGTTCTCCACTAGAACAGTGTGTTTTTGTGTGTGTGTGGAGGCTTTGTTTTTGTGAGGCTTTATAAATATATATTTAGTTTGATTCTTTAAGCATCATTTGTTGATTAGGAGCTTTAATTTGTTTAAGTTCTGTTGATACTGTTTATTATCTGAAATAGCTTTTGCCTCGTACTCTTTTTGATTGTAAGTTAATTTTTGTTTTCAATACTATGTTATCCACTCTTTATTCTGTTAATTTGGGATTGGGTTAGTAGGGAGGGGGTGCCATTTTTCTTTTTGTAACCATTTTCTCCTGTTAAAGTTAGTAAGGGAGTGAGAGTATTTTTGATGTATTTTTCTTTTCTTTTCTTTGATAGATTATTCAGTCCTTCCCTTTCTCTTAGTTAGAGAACGTTTGTTTGTTTTGGCTTGAAGCCTTTCTTTTGGAACCCTCCCTTAATCCTTTAATAAATATTGTTAATCTTTATTCCAGTTGCATTTTCTTTGTTTGGTCCTTTGAGAAGTTGCTCATGTGACCTCATTGCTGACCCACACACACAAAACTCCACTAATATTCTGTTGCGTTCCTGTGTCCCCCTAGACAGAGTTGAGGGGAACGTAACACACACATCTCATAATACAATCAACTACTGATGTATATAACCAGGTGCTTTCCTTACATTCTTTTCATCTTCAATAATCTATTCCACTCTGATGTGCAAGATGATGTCTGTTGGTACTTTCAGCTTTTAGGAAATGTGTTAACAGTTCAAGCTGTGAGATTCATTTGCTAAAAAGGCAGATAGGCTATACTTTTGTTTACTGTGTAAAAACAGGTTTCAGGGATGGCATTCTAGGTGATGTTTTGAGGATTTTGCTGCCTGTTCTGCAAGAGTAGTGTCATCTTTAAGGAACATCATCTCACAAACTTTTGCACATGCACTCCCCTTAACCACTCTGAACACAATCTAGTAAAATAACAAAACAAAATGCTAACAAATTTGTTCCAAGCCTAATGTATGTTTGCCAAGCTGTCATGTTGACATCAGAGCCAGCACAGTCCCAGTGCCCTAGTTGTAAACTTTTAATGCATCTGTTTTTTTGTGTGAAACGTATACAGACATTTCTCAAACTTCATTTTAATTCATTTAATTGTCATTTAGGCCTTTCAAAATGAAATCAGGAGACTGATGCTGTCATGTTTAGCAAATTGTAAGAGTGCAAATTATCATGTGCATTTGTTTATATTGCAAAACATGTCTTTTTCACCAAGAAGGTCTGTACAGATTTTAAAAGCAGATGCTGATAAGATCAGGGACTAGTTAAGATATATGCGTGTGGACTTTGGGGGTTTTATGATGTGGTCACATGTTGATTGGTCAGATTGTCTCAATATTTGGGCTTTGGTCACATGGTCGAGAAAGAGACAAAATAGGTTTTAATAAACAAAATAAATTTTGCTGCTCTGCTCTTTTCCTGCTCTGCTCCTCTCCTTCTCTGACTCTACTGCTATCAGGTTCTCTTTGGGGCCTACACTCTGTTCTTTGGCTCCTTCTGTCTCTTATTTTACCTTTAAGCTGGGTACAATTAATATCATGTTTTTATCATTTAATGTTTTATCATTTTATACAGTTATTTTATAACTATTTCAGTTGTAACCATTGAGAATAATTGTCATTAATTTATTTCATATTCAAGTATTTTATGAATTATTTTTGATTTATCTTAACAGTTATTTGGCCCATATTGCCCATTATTAGGCCGAAAAGAAAATGAATGAATGAATGAATGAATGAATGAATGAATGCAATATAATGCAATCACATAATAGCAACGCTCTCTCACTTTTTTAGCTATTATAACTGCCTTTATTTCCATTTTTAGTAAAAGATTGCAGAAGGATGGTTTGATTAGAAATGCACAGTTTTTCCTACAGTTCAAACCGCTGTTAAAAACCCATTCATTTCATTCATTCATTAATCTTCGGGGCCTCCTCCCTATTATACTGTTATTGGGTATCATTTAACAAACTAATTTATCTACTGGAGTGTTGTTCACATGGCTAATAATTGAATATTAATTAGGAGGCGTCATTGAGATTCTGTCTTGCTGCCAGCCAACCACTGCATTGCTAATCTCAGCTAAATTAATTCTGATATTTTAATTTGATTCTCAAATTGGTTGAAGAACCAAATTAGCCAGATGTCTTTTATCATGATCCAGGATCTGACAAATCATGTTTTGAGTGAAGCAAGAAAAAATGGCCCCAGGCTGTCGGTATTGATGGTTGTCTAAATTGTCATTCTAACTGTTTGAATTATTGTTGGTTGAATGTAATGCCTGGTGTACTGTACCTTATTTTCTGGCTAACATTATCAAGATTAATTAGTTCTGACAGTTTAATCGCAAAAGTATCTTGCCATATTTCATAACCATTTTTGTAAACTACAGCATATAAACTGCGATTATGCGAGATTGTTGAAGATGTCTGAATAATTTTTGGTTTGACTTCATATGAAGAGTTCAGATACAAAACCCTCTAAATCCATCAGAACTCTTTTCTTGTAAATTAGCATTTTCTATCAGGCTCCTATAATTAGGTTCAGAAGTTTCATTTTATAGATACTGATAAGGTTATTAGCTAGTAAATAAAATACCTTTTTTTCCAAAAGGTCACTGTAGACAATTCTTTGGTATTTAACAAGGTAGATTTTCTTTTGCATCAAAACCAGCTAAATCCACTTGTGCTTTTTTGCAAAAACCTCTAAATCCACATACTGTATTGGGAGACAGTGTAATTAGCTGAAAAATCACTAAAGATGCTATTAGAAATTATTTTACCAAACACAAAACACAGACACAAACCACCTAAAATATAAAAACATATAAATCTGTCAAGTAAGTGGTGGTTCATTCCGCTGTGATAAACCATGGAAAAAGCAGAAGGAAAAAGAATGAATGAAATCTGTCAAGTAAGAGCATTAATCAATAACATTAAAACTGACATTGAATTAAATCTTAACAATCTGTTGTCATTTCTGATACTTGGGATTTAGATTTAATGTAAGTAAAGCAATGTAAACATTGTAAACTAAGCTTATTAGATTCAAATAACGTAGTGTAAAAACATGGTGAAACATCACTATCTGTGCATTGTCCATTAATATAAAAAGCTTATCAGACGTATAGGTAATATGAAGTAATATAAATAATGTATAGTTTTAGACATTATATTTAAAAAAAATAGCTTACATTAGCAAATAAAACACAAGATAGGCCTACTGGGTAAAAAGGGGATGCTTCTCAGACAATTTTAGAATTCTCACCATACTTAAAGTCTTAGTCTCTTGTTTATCCTCATAGCATCCACATGAGATAAAAGAACGGCATCATAACTCGGTCTTTCGTGAAACGCTGTTGCCGTTTAATGTATAGTAAATCTGACTCATTCAAAGTAGTGTCGCTGCGCAAAAAAATCGTTATGCATGCTACACTTCCGACTGTACAGTGTGTTTTCAGGTAAGGGACATTTGCATTTGCCATTCACTGACAGTCGAACAGACTCATCCAGTTCATCAACTCCATCTTTTAAAATCTTAATCGAAAGCAAAATAAAACAGTCTCCTCATTAAAGCCTGCGTATCAGCACGCTGCTACATTAAAAACATATGATTTGATTCGTCCCTTCTGATTGGTTCTCGGGATATAGTGGCTTTTGCTGTCAAAGGCAAGTGGCATTTAGCTGGTTTTGCCAACAAACTGGTTTCATTTCTGAATGTGCTGACGCTGTGATTTGGATGATTAGAAGCAAATCTATTTGTTGATGCTGTACTATGTACCTAAAGCATTTGCTCAATGTCATTATCTCATTGGCTTTTGCATCTGAACTCTTCATATATTTTCAGGGAACTGTAATTGGGGAAAATAATCCCAATAAACATTAGACATGCCTAGCATGTCTTTATTGCATCCATCGATATAATAGACATCGTTCGGACATGTCTTTGCAAAGTGGGATAGAACAGCATGAATCAGGCATGACTATTCCTTCTCCCTTTTGTGTTGCATTTGATTGAAAGCTGAAAGGGGCTAAATGTAAAGTGCAGATCTTTATCAGAGTAAAGTCTGGAGGTAGTTAGAGGCTAGATATAGGAAAACCAAACAAACTCTATAATACCACTGAGATAACATACGGATCGCATACAGTGCACACACTCATAGAAACACAACTGTTTTCCATATCAGACTCTTATATCTCCCACCACCCACCTGTGCGGAGGAGACAGCATTATGTAGTTTCGGTTTTAGCTTTCCGTTGTCCTCCTCCACCCATCGGCCCCTGTGACAGCCGAGTCTTTCGCGGGATCTTGTCCATCTGAAAACATGTGGTAAGCCTTGTGGAATGTTTTAAATGGCTCCCAGATGTGAATGTTAGACAGCTTTAACCCTTTCCCAACACCCTCCCAAGAGGAAGACAAATTCAACTGAAAGAATCACCACAACCGCTCTAGATGCTAATTAGCTTTTATGTGGGCTCTAAAAGCGCCATATCACATGTCTGGATATGATGCTTCTACACATCAGCGCCTGGCTTTCTTTATGTGGCCTGCAATGAAAGTGTTTTGCTTTTATGAGTGTTTGTGCAACTAAGTAGCTTGCAAATTGAGGCAGTAAAGAGATACTCCACATCTCCATGCGCAGACACTGGGCTGCAAAGAGTTGACTGATGATAGAGGCTTGCCCACAACCCCTTTTCACATCAGCAATCTCTATTGTGCATCCCTTTTTTGTGTTTCTGCTTATGGGTATTTTCCTGGCACTGTACATGTCTTAAAACTTATAGACCTACAAACATTGTGCACTTATGGATTACAGCAGTATTGGAGAATATCTAATTTCATAGAAGCATAAAAGTTTGCAGTTCTTAATCAGAAGTCAGAAGTGTCCTCCGGTGATTTAAAAAAATATATATATTATTATTATTGTTTTCTGCTGTAGAGTTTGTTTGAGTTACCCCTGCAGGCACAGGGCGTCAACATTACGTCATATTGACATTGTACCTCAACATCATGAGGACGTTGGATTTTAATTGGAAATGAAAATCGAGTTGATGTCAGAACCCAATGTCAGGCTGACGTCAATGTCCCATATCCAACCTAAAATCAACCTAAAACCAACCAAATATCAACATCTAATCATGTTACACCTTGACGTTGTGTGGACGTTACAACTATGGTATCTATCAAATGTTGGATTTTGGTCACTTTCCAACACAACCTAAAATCAACCAAATATCAACGTAATTTGACCGTTATTTGACGTCAAAATAATGCTGTCGTTAGATGCTGGCCAGACATTGAATTTTGGTCACCCGACGTCATGACCTAAATCTACATTTAGATACCTAATATTAATATTAACCTTATGATGTTGTGTGTTTCAATTCTATCAGTTGGAACAAGTCTGACCATTGTTTTCTGACCTCTGGCATCAACAAGACATTTTTGCCCAAAGAATTGCCACTCACTGGTATTCACTTTTATGGATCTAGAAGAATAAACTCCAGAAGATTCTTACATGTTTTAAAGTGCCCCAACTATGGATTTTTGAAAATTACTCTTCATACAATTTGTAACACCCCAGCAAACAATTTTGTGTTTAATAGACATCTAATAGACATCTAAATGTTGACAGCTTGGCTAAAAGAAGGCTAAACTTAAAGGGCTGTCAGTGAAAATCTAATAGACATCTAACAATAGCCCAAAATAGACAGAATGTATATGTGTAGTCATTCATTTCTGTTTATTTGACGACTAGTCTAGTTTTGGCTTATTCTTACATGTCTATTAGATTTTCACTGACAGCTCAAATCTAGCCTTGTTTTAGCCAAAACAACTATGTTTAGACATCTATTAGACACCTATTAGACCTCATTTAAAAACAAAAAAATGCTTGCTGGGACAACTCTAAATGAATGAAAACATACTGCTCAGATTTAAATTTGAAAGGGCTTCATAAAGTTGACTCATTAATACTAGTTGTCCTCCAAACAAATCTTTATCTGGGTGAAATATTTTCAGTTCACTTGTTGCACTCACAAACCTGGGAAAACTTTTAAAGTTTTAAAAAAGAAAAATGTACCATCTACCATAGAATTGTTTTCAGTAAGACCTTTAACATGCATTCTGAAAACACATTTAATCCAGACTTTAAGTTAATAATGCATTCAGTGTGATTAGGCAAATTAAATAAATTCAATTGGCTGTAGAATATAAGTGTTTGTGTTTGTGTGTGTGTGTGTGTGTGTGCGTGCGTGCGTGCGTGCGTGCGTGTGTGTGTGTGAATGTGAGAGCATTTATGAGTGTTTCCCAGTACTGGGTTGCAGATGGAAGGGCATCCATGTGTAAAACATATGCTGGAATGGTTGGTGGTTCATTCCACTGTGGGGATCTCTGATAAATCAAAGACTAAGCCGAAGGAAAATTAATGAATGAATGTGCAAAGCTTTGGAATGGACACCCTGACCTCCGCAACTCTTCATTCACTGCTATATATATCATGAGATGCCTTTTGGTTAAAAAAAAAGCATCTTATGAGGCAGCATCTTTTACTCTGCCTGCATTTGCCTTTATTCTGGAAGAATGCCAAAGATGTCTGAAAATGCTCTCTAGATTCACTAGATTTGATAAAAGAGTTAATGCAGAGCCTTGCTGCAGTGCTAAAGCACTGAACCCACTGAACCGTTCCTGCAGACAGTGAATCATGCTGAGAAATTCATACATATCAAACAACATGAAGGTTTTATTTCTATAAACTCCTTAATATCTGATTTCTTGGATTATTTATCAATCTTAAATTTTATCTCTAAAATGTAGTCATCAATACAAGAGCACATGGGATGACCACATTAAGGATTTTAGTGAATTGCAGTAATTGCATTATACATAAACATTTTGACCAGCTATGATGATTTAATTGAGAATATATCTTGACATGTTTCTCTATTCAGTTCAATATCAGCAAATAAAATTCAACAAAACCCACTGTTTTCAGGTAACTTTAAAAAAAAATTATGAATTATTAACAAAAGTAGTACAAATTCTGTACTAAGCACCTAAATCCCATGATATTGTTCAAGCTGTGTGGTGAACATTCTGAAGCCAATCTGATTAATAAAGAACACATGAAACTCTTTTTGGTGAACATCACAACTTGTAAACTCGTAGCATGTGAAACTGCTGACAAATATGGCAAAATTTGCCAAAATAATATAATTTTGTACTAACCATTGTGAAGATTATTCTAAAAAAAACTCACTTTTTTAGTTCATACAAATAACTGTCGCCTCACAGCAAGAAGGTCGCTGGTTTCTGTGTGGAGTCTTGCATGTTGTTTGTGTGGGTTTTCTCCAGGTGCTCTGGTTTCTCCCACACTCCAAATACATGCGTTATAGGTGAATTAAACAAAACTAAATTGGATGTAGTGTATGAGTGTGAATGAGTATGTATGGATGTTTCCTGGGTTGCAGCTAGAATGGCATCCGCTGTGTAGAACATATTCTTCATTCTGCTATGCTGACCCATAATCAGGGCTGGATTAACCAATGGGCCTTATGGGCACAGGCCCAGGGGCCCGTGCGTACTTGGGGCCCCTGCGAGAAAAAAAAAAAAAGCCAATTTCGAAGTGTCTTTTTAGCCTAAGTGCAAATAACGCACCTAGTTGGAATAAGCTATATTCACGGTTTTCGCACATCAATGTGTAACAGCGTGAGTGGCGTACCTCGTAAAGCACAGGGCAACATCTTTTAATGCGATCGGTCATCAACCCGGTTCAAATCCACCTTCTGCTGAATGTTTAGCCTATTTCATATGTGTATAATATTCTGTAAACAGTTATTTTCCACCTGGTGTTAAATGTTAGCAACATCTTAATAGAATCGATTTGTATCTACAATGTTAGTCCCCCTTTTCCGAACTCTGTTCATCATCACTTAGAAGAAGGCATTATGGTAACATTACATGAGTAAGCTAACCAGGAGGCTAACAGCAGCGCAGCAAGGACTGGATTCATCGTGTCAGAGACAGACAGAAAAAGGAGAGAGAGAGGGAGAGAGAGAAAGGCCCTGAAGAGGAGAGAGACAGGAGAGAGAGGTATAGTGTGTAATTTCGGATACTTTTAGGTTTAATCAAGTTGATTGATACTGTTTGCCTACTCCATCACGAGGAGAGTAGAGAAAATAGAGGGAGAGGAGGAGACAGAGTAAATCATTAATAAGGGTGTATTACGAAAGACTCGGATTCATAGAATTGGATTGGAGAGGCATTGTGTGTTATATGCCATGACAATAATACGCTTTATTAGTTTGTAGAAGTTATACATTAAAAATACCCTAAAAAAAAAAAAAAAATATATATATATATATATATATATATATATATATATATATATATATATATATATATATATATATATATATATATATATATATATATATATATATATTCATTTTTATAAAAAAGTTATTATATTATTCTTATATTTTAATTCAGCTATAGGGGTGCAGCCGGGTAGGGGCCTTACAAGACAATGTGCCCAGGGGCCCCTGAATTCTTAATCCGGGCCTGCCCATAATGAATAAAGGGACTAGCTGAAGAAAAATTAATGAATGGATGAATGATAAACAGACCTGCTGTGATCTCTGGGGTTAATCAATGAACAGCTGATGAATCTGTTTACATGTCTAAAAGTGGAATCTGTGCAGAAAAACTACCTATGTAAAATCTGATAAATCATTTGACTAAGCAACATGCTCCAGTGGACAGACACCAGTGCACTCATAGGCTAAGGAGTAGTTTGTTTAAAGGTTAGTTGTATAAAATTATGCATGATTAAAGTACTGAATATTCCCAGGTAGCAAAGAATTCTGGCCCAGATTTGACATAAATCTGGCACAGAAGGCGATCATCCGTCTCTGGCATACAGCATGCGGTCCAAACATGGCCCTGGTTTGGCATAGGTGGCACCGTGTTTAAAGTGGCACACAATACTTTGGTCAGATGTAAAATGTTATATTTGGCCCAGATGTTAATAATTGATATGTGGGCCATGTAAGTTTGGCCTATCTTGACCCACATTTAAAATACTTTTTTTTTTCAAATAAAGAAAAAAAATTCTACCAATCAGGTAGCTTTGGGAAAATCACACTCATTGATAGGTTATTAACTTGGCTGAGACTTGGCCCAGATATGGTTCATGTTTGGCCCTTGTCTGGAAGCCAGACTTGGTCCAGTCATGATTCACATCGGCATGTGGGCCAAATAAAAGCTGACTGAGTGGGCCAGAGCAGGGCCAGATATATTTTGCTATGTGGGTTATGTGTAACAAATACATTAAAAATCAAATGATCAAAATGTGTAATGATTTTAAATGATTTCTAACTTATAAATCTCATAGTGTTCCATTTTGTTTGTGCATGTCAGACAGCAAAACATGCTTCAGTCTTTCTTAGAACAGAGAATTAAATTCTTGGAAGTTAGGCTTTAAAAAAAATGAATCAACTGAGATGAGCACTGAGGTTTTGTAATGCTTTTCAGGAATGTTGTAGAAGATTTGAGGGGAACTGGAGAGGTTGAGGGAGGTGAATTAATGGCGTCACTGCTGGAGGTGGAGTCGTGAAGCTGATAGATTTCCTGCAAGCAACAAACTCAAGTGACCCCATTCACTCCTCTCGCTCTCCTTTGCTTGTCTTGGCTCAGTACTCTGTGAAGCAGTTGTCCAACACACTAGCAGTCATGCCAGGCAGGCTGCTTTTTGGACTGAGGCTTTTTATTATGAGACGTAATCATTTAGTGCTGCAGACTCCAGGAAAATCACATGTAAGCAGAGGCAAAACTCACAGGATCCCTGAGTAGTGCAGTCTGTGGAAGGAATATCTCTCTGAATGACTACTGGTCGACTAAGGCTGCATTTACACTGCAGATCTTGATGGTCAATTCTGATTTTGTGACTGTATCCGATTTTTTTGATGACCTGCTTACATCATCTTTTAAAAGTGACTCGTATCCGATCGTCTCCATTTACACAGCATGCAATGACCCGGAAAAAAGGCGCAATGACCCGGAAAAAAGAGCAGCTTCCGACAAGCTGTTTTACTATAGTTTATGACAGAAAGGTTCTCCTTTGTCCATCTTCTTTTGATATATAGGCTTCTTTGAACCTTTAGGCATCTTAATGTGATGTCCATGGCGTGATTTATGCATGTGATGTATGCACTAGTTTTATATTAGTTTATATTGGTTACGTGGCGAACATTGCTCTCTCTCGCTCTCGTTACCATGATTAAATACCTGTGCTATAGGACAATATAAAAGCTGTTTAAGTCCTCGTGTATGAGATTTAAGGTTTGGGACTCTGCTGAAGTCTGTTCTGAAAAGAAAGTATCAGACTTGACGTCATTTGCTACGATTTTTAATGACGCGTGACTCGCATTGACAGGTACACTGCAGACACAAGAACACAGATCGGAATCCATGTGATTTGTTCCTGCTCACACGTACATGGGCCATATCCGATATGTGCCACATGGGAGAAAAATTGAAATTGAGTCACTTAAACAGTGCAGTGTAAATGCGGCCTAAGAAAACCTTTAGTCAGGACAGCCCTAGTTCGCACTGCAGAATGCAAGATATGTGAATTATAAATTTAGTTTGGATCAGCCCAAAGTGGCATAAGGTCTTTTTAATTTTGTTAGTTTAACGTGTATATTGTAAAACTGTCCATGTATGTTTGTAATGAGGCAACAGACATTTTGGATTGTGCTGTCTGTTGAAACAAACACATGTAAACTGTGAATAAAAGCATTTAATACATGAGCAATATCACACAAGTAGCAGTGTGATGCGGCTGTATATCGGTAACAGTTTGACGGTATAATCATGTGAATAGAAAGAAAATCAAACATGGAGAGTCTCAAAAACCCTTTTGTATGAGGAACTACTTTCTTCCACCACTCACTCACATCCGTAGCTTACAATAAGAACAGCCGAAACAATTGCTACTTCACAAACGTCACTTTGGGACTAGTATTTGAAAAATTCTGTAGCATAATGTCTAAAGTGGTAACAAAACAGGTGATTTTTGCTCACATTTTAAGATTATAAGGCTGAACGGCATGAAATGCCATTAATCTACAGAGATTTCCCAGTATTTCTCTGTTGCAATTGAGATTTCACAGTAATTAACCCCTAAAAAGCTAGAGCAATGCAAACACTATCAGTTTCTGTGGTTAAATACAGCTATACAAAATACAAAAGAGAGAGACGGACTTAGAATGTCACTTACCTGATTAATAATTATTTGTTCAGCTGTAGTTTGAAATTTACACTGAGAAAATGCCGGTTTTCTCCCCGTAAGGACTTATTATGCGGTATCTTTCGCCATCTTGTGTCGGAATGTCAACCGTCACTTTCTTTGGTCTGCTCAGACAGGCTGATGGCGGCCAATGCACTGAATCCGATGCTCCGAAGTTATAAATATTTTAAAATATATACTGCCCTTACAAATAACTACATTCTTGCCTAAAAAAATCTTAATTTCTTCAAGTAATACACAAGGGTTAAGAGGCTGGGCGAGTGCTGTTATTTGCAGAATATTGCATGGCTATCAGCCAATCAGATTGAAGAACTAGACAGAACTGTTGTATAAACATTTATGCATAATGTCTTATCACTCACTGTAAAAAGTAATTTGTAAATTATACATTAAAAAGCTGGTAGCGGGGTTACCCGCCAGTAACTGTATTTTGTATAGTTACAGTGCAGTTACATTTACAGAAAATTGCTGGAATCTCTGATTATGTAAAAAAAAACTGTAAACTGTATTTAATAAATGACTGTGTTTTTACAGTAAACGTATACAATATTTATAGGAATCATAAAATGTAGTATGTAAAATATATATTTTTTGTAAACTATTAACTGTATAAGCATTTTTGTGATTTCTTCTGGGATGAAAGGACAACAATAAATTATCATCTTTTTTTATGCAAAAGTTGATAATAAATTTTTTAAATATTACATTTTTTTAAATACATTAAAACCACAGAATACAACTCTAAATAAATCTCTTCCCCTTTCTTGAGTATAACTATAATTAAGCCAATTGACCTTATTCTACAGTGTGGAAGTGCGCCCATTTTTGCGATTGTTTTATCCGTCCATTGTCTTCCGATTCAGCTGCCTATGGGAGAAATGACTAGGAACAAAAAAACGCAGAAAAGCTGTTTTTAACATTTAAAAATGAATGGAAGTGAATGAGACCGGAAGTCTCGAGCCAAAAAGATTCAAATGACTGAATGCTCATATGAGAAGAATAACGTGAATATTTCATCATCAACACAACTAGGTGGCAAAAAGATAGCTCACTCATTCTCTTTTCAGCTTAGTCCCTTTATTTATCTGGGGTCGCCACAGCAGAATGAACCACCAACTCATCCAGCATTTGTTTTTTTTTCAGCGGATGCCCTTTCAGCTGCAACCCATCACTGGGAAACACATACACACACTCATACACTACGGACAATTTTAGCTTACACAATTAACCTGTACCACATGTCTTTGGACTGTGGGGGAAACCCAAGCTCCCGGAGGAAACCCACATGAATGCAGGGAGAACATGCAAACTCCACACAGAAACACCAACTGACCCCGCCGAGGCTCAAACCAGTGACCTTCTTGCTGTGAGGCAACAGCACTATCTACTGCGCCACTGCATTGCCCCTCACTTGCTCGTTTTAGCTAAAATAAACCTTTCTACCACTTCAGTTAAAAAGATTGGGTTTTAACAAGGAATCAATTTAGTATCTACTAATCTAATAAATCTATTAGTTTTTGACAGCTTAAGAAGTGTGTTGTGTGCAACATAGGCTCATTCTGAAAACGTAGCTCTATATACGTTTCTGGAGATTGGGAATTATGTTGCTAAAGCTACGTATGGCTGCATTTTGTCTTTCAAACGAACGCTTCGGGGCGATATGACGTCGTTCCTATTCACGTTAACCAGCTGACCACATACCTGCATGGACGGCTTTCCCGCTATTATTAGTTTGTCGGCAGCTTGAGATGCAGAGTGGAGTTGACCGCGTCGACGGGGTTGGAGTCCGGTAAAAAACGGTTCAAGAAAGCAGGTAAGACAAAAACAGAAGCCAAAAAAAGGCTAGGGCTTTTCTTTTTCTGGATTGCTTTTCTAAACACTGCAGTTGGGATTAGGGAAGGGGGTGGGCGGGCCAATAGGTGCTTTTCAAAATACTATTGGTTGGGTTTAGAGAAGGGTTATCGGTCAGCTGGTCAGTCAGTCAGTGAGTTAGTTATTTACGTGAGAAGAGTAGGCGCGTATGGAACTTACGAGAGAGTTTTGAGATCTCAAATAGAGTACACAGTGGCTTCTGGAGGATTCGCAAAAAACAAAAACTGCAAAAAAAGTAGCTCCTGGGACGTATTTTGCTCTCTCCAGAAATGTATATAGGGGTACGTAATCAGAATGAGCCTGGTTAGGTTGTGTAAGTGCTGTTGGAGCATCATACCAGAGCTCATTAATATTCAGGAATCTTCAAAATATAGTAAAAACTAATCATATCATATTAGGGAAAATTTCTAAGTTTGGAAATGGTATTTCAGGAGGATTTTTGCACTTACCTAAGCCACAAACCTATTTCGATATCAGAAAAAGTTTTTTTATATCATTGCATTCTATGGCAGCTTTGCGTGTTTTTATTTAAGGAAAGCTATTCCATATGCAGACAGTCAATGTATTTTGATAAAAAAGTGCAAAGTCAAATGTTTGAAAATAACCTAAAAAATTAACTCCATTTATGAATGTTCCCGCAATGCCTTAGATACTCTTTCTGAGGTAAGAAGAGCACTGTGTGATAGTGAAGTTCGAGCAAGTGTTTCTACAGTATGTGCGTGTGAATATGGATGAGTGTAACATACTATGCCAAGAAAGATTAGAGCTTGTTCTTCTTTCTGTCTCTAACACACACATACCTTCCTCAGATCCCTCCCTGCATCCTCCACTAGCCCTTAAAGAAATGCAGTCATCCTTTATAAGCAGCGTTAAACAGCTGGTGGTCTTACAGAGCAGAGAGCAGTGAGAGCAGTGAAACAGAGCCTCTCGCTGGGAGAGACTGTCTATTCACATGATGCAGAAACTGTCGACAGAAAACAGCACAATAGTGAGTGTGGACAGATGTACTGCAGCGTTCAGCCAAGAGAAAGAAACACAGACCTGTTCAACCTGTTTCTACTGTAACAGGTCAGACACTTGTGTTACACTGAAAATAATAATAATAATAATAATAATAATAATAATCTGTTAAAGGTGTCAGATCATGAAATTCCAGTAACTTTTGTTAAGTTTTTTTCAGGAATCATGAGTAAAAACACATCATTCGAACTCGTAGTGATGTAGGTATGAGATTTATTAAATATTACCACCCCTTAATCTGCACATTTACACCCACTCCTGACTGCCAAACATTTGAGGGTCAGTTCAATGCTGTTTCTGAAGGATGGGTCAATACGCTTGGTGCACTTCATACTCAGAACCGATGAATTACTTCATATTTTAAGAGTGCTTCCAAATGTTCTTTCTAAATGTACTTGTGTGGTTAAAATGGCTGAAGTTACCATTGTCTCTGACAGTTTTCACAGATTTTTGTTCATTTATGCCGTGGAAATTCATAAATGCACATTTAATACGCTATGTTTAGTCTTTTTAAAGTCTTTTTCTTTGTAGGATATAGAATTGTTCTAACAGCGTAATGAAGAAAACAGCAGTAGCATGTTAGTCAAGAGTGGAATCAACTTTACTTCACAACAACTACATAAACGTATTAACAAGCCATTCGGAAATGTCCTGATTCAATCTAGAAGTTGTAACCTCCTCCCCTCTGTCATTGCACAGCTCCAGTTGGAACATGTAAAGCTTAAATCTAGCTAATGGTCATTTCTGACCTTTGGGCTGCATGAGATTAGCTGCGTCTGAAATTGCATACTACTCCAGTAGGTATTTACAGATGATTTTAATTTAACTTCATGACTGTTAGAACATTATATTCTGCACAGTATGAATGCAGAATGAGTTGTATCAATGGACTATATTGAGCATTTTTCATTATCATGTAAAATGTGATGCAAGAATCAAAATTAGAATACAGGTTTATCTTAAAAAACAAAATCATGAGGAATTTATTACATAATGTTTGTTGTGTTATCTGCAATGAAATACGAGTCAGAGTAAATTTAGAAATCATTACTTTATTTGACTATCCTAGATTATCCCAACTTTTTCTGTATTGGGTTTGTACATCACTGTTAGGGAAGCAGACGGACAAACAAGGTGAGTATATGATTAAAGATGTTTATTACAGCAGCAGCGCACAAAAGGATAACAATGGGGATGTGAATGAAGTTTGGTTGAGCTGATAATCCTTCTTCGGGGCAGGAGGGATGACAGACACTAAGGAAGACCGAATGCACACACCAGAGGGCTTGTGGGGAAGACAGACTGACGACACACAACTCTGACAGGACACCGGGAACACTGGACAGACTGGAAGGAAACAGAGATCATGTAAGTTCATGAGATGAGATGAGATGAGATGAGATGAGATGAGATTTCCAGGAAGTACTCGCTATGAGTCCGCTTCGTGGGAACAAGCACGGACAATGAGTGAGGTGAGGTGTGTGCTTATATAGTGTGTTGGAGTGATTGGGTGCAGCTGTGCGTGATTGGAACTCAGGTGATGATGCTCGTTGTGTGATACTGGTGGAAGAGCCTGGCCAATCCGTGACAATCACCTTCAACAAAGTGATTTTTACTAGCATGTGTAGTATTTTGAAATTATATATTATATAGTAACTCAGCAGGCACACAATGTCATAAGACATTTTAATATTAGGTTAGGTTTAGTTTGTGTTATGTCAGGAGACCAAAATTCAATGTCTAGCCAACGTCTAAGGACGTTATTTTCACGTCCAATAATGATGTTGATATTTGATTGATTTTGGGACGTGTTGGAAAGTGACCTAAATCCAACATCAAGCCAACATTATATACAGTTGAAGTCAGAATTATTACCCCCACCCCCTTTGAATTTTTTTCCTTTTTAAATGTTTCACAAATAATGTTTAACAGAGCAAGGACATTTTCACAGTATGTCTGATAATGTTTTTTTTTTCTTCTGAAGAAAGTCTTGTTTTATTTCAGCTAGAAAAAAAAACACCATTTTAAGGTCAAAATTATTAGCCCCTTTAAGCTATTTTTTTTTTTGATAGTCTACAGAACAAACCATCATTATATAATAACTTGCCTAATTACCCTAACCTGCCTAGTTAACCTAATTAACCTAATTGAGCCTTTAAATGTTACTTTAAGCTGTATAGAAGTTTCTTGAAAAATATCTAGTCAAATAATATTTACTGTCATCATGGCGAAAATAAAATAAATCAGTTATTAGAAATTAATTATTTAAACTATTATGTTTAGAAATGTGTTGAAAAAAAAAATCTTCTCTCCGTTAACAGAAATTAGGGAAAAAATAAACGGGGACTAATAATTCAGGGGAGCTAATAATTCTGACTTCAACTGTAGATGTCAAATACTGACTATTATTCATCAGGCATCACAACCAAATCCACTGTCTGATAGATGTCATAGTGGTAATGTCCACACAAAGTCATGTTAAAACATCATTAGATGTTAATATTTGGTTGATTTTAGATTGGACATAGACATCCGATTTTCATTTCCAAACAGAATGCAACATCCCATGACGTTGGGGTAAAACGTTAGTCTGATGTCATGTTGACGCCCTGTGCCTGCTGGGAAATTTCTTCCAATTAGTGTTTCAAACAACTAAACCAGTTTTTTGAATAATAGAGTGATAATTTATCATCAAAACTTGTCCGAAAAAGAAAGTAAAGTTCTATAATGCAATTCCAACTAAATTGCTTATTTGATTGGTTTGCTGACCAGTGCCATAGTATCTGGATGCAGACTTAGATTTGCAAGCCGAGGCTGCATATCTTAAACTTGCAAGCAAAAATATAATCTATATCTATTCTATACCCCTAAACCCAATCATACCTGTAAACTATTCCCAAAATCAGAGGGCAATAATAGTTGGATAACAATCACGTCAAGTCTAAACTTATGATAAACTGTAAACGTATCCCTTAATACTGATTGGCTGATTGGAATGTTGTTCCAGGATCAACATAGATACTAATCAAGGAACATATCCTACTTGGTGAAATCAGGTTGGTGAACTTGCAATGTCAGAAACAATGCACTCAATGGAGCTAGTGGCTTCACTGTGGGGGGTAGGATTAGAGGTGGGGTTAGGTGTGCACATTAAAAGCATTGCATACAGCTAAGCTTGCAACTGCACGTGGTCTGTACTCAGACCACTCTCGCCTAATGTGATACGGCAGTGGTGAAAATCAACACCTCCAAGTCCGAGGCCATGTTGCTTGGCCAAAAAAAAGTGGCTTGCCATCTCCAGGTTGGAGGAGAGTCTTTGCCTCAGGTGGAGTTCTATTATCTTGGGGTTGTGTTCATAAGTGATCAGACTGATCAGAGCAGCAGCAGCAGAACTAATATGGCCAACGTACCAGTCTGTTGAGGTAAAAAAGACCTCACAATTCAAGGGAAGAAGGAGGCAGGAAACCAGCAAACATTTAAACACTTTAAAAATATAAATAATTCTAAAACTAATGGGTGGCAGCAGTCCAACATGACGACTTCCGCCGAACTGAAAGCAAAATAAAACAAACTCTAGGACTGGTCCTCTCGCACCTTCTTCACTGGTCATCACACCTCCTACTTCCACTTGAAGACAGGACTCAAGACAGGTGGGGCACACAGGTGATGTTCATCAGCCTCGTTCTGTTCCCACGACTCTCAGCAATGCTACCCCTTGTGACCAACCACTCGATTTATTTTTTTAATCTATAAGATGGCAAGGTGCACTCTTATGCTAAGTTAAACTGCACGATTTTTAAAGTTGTCAGATCACCATTGTTTTCACTTTACACAACTCTCTGGGATGGCATTTAATTGGTACTGTTTTCACACTGCATGATGGATCAGTGATAGGAGGAAAACAATCAACAGAAACAAATGCAAGAAGTGCTATGGAATTAACACAAGACCATGTGTGAGACTGGAAATGGTACAAAACTTATTTTATTAAGTTTGCCATTTAAATGGTCTGTGCACTGATTAGCAGTAAAAGGGAAAAAACTAAAAAAGATAATGGAATCGGGAAGAGTGTGAAAAATGTTGGAGGTCAATAAATAATTTTGCAATGTGCTGCTGATATGACTGGTCAAGCAAATGTTTGTTTTTTGTTTCTGTTCATGTTATTGTAAAGCTTATTTATTCTGAAGTTGGGGTCTAGCTCCTCTCCGCTGACCTGTATCTTGCTCTTTCGTTGGCTGAGGGTAATCGCAAATGTGTTTTTCAGTCAGAACTTATTTCACACAGAATGACGTTGAATTGCTGATAGGTCCAGATATTTAGTATGACAATTTTTTTTCAAGAGTTCACGCTTAGCTGATGATTGATTATAAAGCGTTTTTGGCATGCTGTCCCTGAAGAGAGCCCTGAGATCATAAGATCCTCGAGCCTGAGGCTCCCTCCCATTTGCAAGGCGAGAGGGGAGTTTGAGCTCAGGTAGATCTCGAGAACTCCCCTGCTGTAGTAGCTAATGAACAGATGGTGATTGCTCTTAAAAGATAACTACTAGGAGCATGTCTATAATGCTGATTTGGATTAGTCAATTAACTTAAATTACATGTTTTTTGGCGGTGGGAGGAAACCAGGGAACCCAGGGGAAACCCATGTGAGCACAGAGAGAATGTGTACACTCTGCACAGAAACGTCAGCTGGCTTGGTAAGGACTAGAACCAGTGACGTTTTTGTTGTGAGGCAACAGTGCATACCACTGGGCCACCATGCCACCCATCTAGGAAAGGTGGAGCAGTAGGCGTGGAAGGGGGGATTCTTCAAAATGAAGATGGCTGTTATATGGAACTTAGGGTATTTATAGTGGCTCAGGAATCGTCTGATTGGTGAATCATAAATTGAATAATGCGGGACCGGATGCAAGCAATCATAAGCTCGTGATCCTCTTAAAATTTGTTTAGAAATAAACTTCACCACGAGAGTCTGCTCTCTGATTCGCTCAGTTCACATCTTTGATAAATCACACCGCCTGACTGTTGCTCACGTAGACAAGCACTGAACTGACTCAAATTAGACTTTGGGCAAGGATTTCTGTCACCTAGAAGAAGCACAGAGAGGCCAGTTAAGGTAGCTCGGGCATCTGTTCCAGATACCTCATTAATGCCTACCTGGAGAATGTTCCAAACTTGTTAGGATGCTCCAATAGGGATTTACTTTAAACATTGCCATTTAGGGAATTTGCTAACTCGTCAAAAATAATAATTTCTTGTTCACTATAGCTATTCTGTGATTAACTGCTAACATAGCATTCATTTTTGGGATCCATTTGAATTTTTATTTGCATTGTTTTATTAAGTTACTGTGTGTCGAGCTCTCTTGGCCATCATACAAATTCTCTATAGTTTCAGTTAGTTTATTAATAGATTTAAAAAGAGTAAACATACAAAAGCTGTAAACCTTTAACCATGTAACCCTAAGGTTTCTTTAGGTACAAATGTGTACACTCTTAAAATTCTGGGTTGTTTTAACTCACTTTGAACTAAATATAATCACTCAGCAGTGAGTTGGGCAGCTGTGGTTTTATATCATCAAGACAGCTTCTTCTTTTGTCCACAAGAAGGTTCATCCTTCTTGGTGGTATGCTGACATTACCATGGATATCATGGTTCTTGATACATCACTAATGGCCCATTTCCACTGAGTGGTACAGTACGATACAGTATGGGTCGGTACAGGTCACCTTTATCAAGCTTGCATTTCCACTGCCAAAAGTGTACCAATGGTCATTCACATATCATATGAGAAACACTAAATACTTGTGTAAAAATGTTCATTACGAATCTTTCTAAGAACTTAAATTGATTATAACTGCAGATCTGGTTGAAATAGCTTACTGTAACATCTGCAATTATATGAAATAAATAAATAAATGTAACATATATGAACACATACAGACCCTTACAGTCTCCAATATGTTACCAATTACAGAAAAACTACACACAGCATACATTTAGTCCTTATTTGGGTTCAAAAACAACACGAAATGTAGCCCAATCAGAGCAAACCTCTCATCTGTATCTTTAATCTTCACCAGCACATGTAACATCTTCTTATAAAGTAATTCTGTCATTCCGAGTTCATAGTAGTTTGTTCATGGTTTAGATGGCTGAAAGTATTATTTGCTCCTTTGTTTTTTCGGGCTTCTTTTTTGTCTTTTTACGCGTCACTCTCACGTTTGTCCATTTCCGAAAGGATCAGATGTCAGAAGCACTTCAATAATGATGTGCACGTTATTATCATCAGCTCAAGAAGATTGTCCTTCTTGGCTTTGTGACTGTTCATCAAGACAACAACAAGGTTTTCTTGAGCTCGGGTCGACCATGGCTCCTTATTTTATGTTTATATTAGTACAGTGTAATGTCTCAGTAGTGTATTTAAAAATGTTGGTGCCTTTGTTTTCATTCTCCTGGCTACGTGCTGACTACGCGCTACGCTCTGTAAACCAATAGCATTCTGCTGTGCCTTTTGCTACCCTTTTGTCTTGCTAGGTACCCTTTGCAAAGTGTACCAAAAAGTGGCATGGTACAGTAAAATTTTTGGTACCTTTTGACAGTAGAAACGGCCATGAAAGCATACCGAATCATACCGTACTGTACCACTCAGTGGAAACAGGCCGCTGTCTTGGTCACAGATGTGCTAACAACATGTGCATTAACAATTTGTTCTCCTCTGAACTCTGATGTCACACAAACTGTTGTGTGCACTGCAATATTGTTAGTGAAGCTGTGCTATTAATTAATTAATGTGCTATTTAAACCTTCACAATATGCTCTTACTGGTGGAATGTGCAATCAATGAAGATTGGCCACCAGGTTTTGCCCTAAATCACGAACATTTACAAATTATACAACTGAACTGCAAACTTACAGAGCATAATGAGGCTTTAATGTGTTTTGAAAAGTGTCATGGCCTATGAGCAGACATTACTGTGAGCTGTGAAGGAAATGGAAGCCCTATGGTACCATCACATCTCCAAAAGTGTGAGGGCGGCATGGGTGACTTCTCATGTACTGTGAAACTGTGAAAGGTTTTATTGAAGTCTGCAATTTCACCAACTGACATGTCGCGAAAGCTCTCTGAAACAGCGGATAAATTATTAGCTGGCTCTTGGTGTTGACATTGTGCTGTCCTTTCTCAAAAGTGTTAAAACGAGTGACGGGGAGGCTGGTGAGTGCCACTTCACAGAGATAAGCAACACTGCTGAATATACATCTAAATAGCAGCATCCTAAAGAGCCATTCAGAGCCTGAACAAAAGTGTAATGATAACTATAATGTTCACATAATGACTATAACAATAATGGTAATGACACATGAGATTATATCATTCTGGGCAATTCATTTTTAGGGGTGATGAATGATATTCGATTTGAAGGGGTGGTGTAGACCTGAAATAATACAATTGGCAGGCAAAAATATGCATGCAAATGATTGAATGGAAAGATTTTTTTAATTGGATAAAAAAAAATACTTTGCACACTCCATGTCATGATGCATGTTTTCATCTGAATAGGGTGGACCTGACACTGTACATATGCTTCATTTTGTTTTATATTTAACACACATTATATAAAGTAACATGTGAATCACTCATTAGTAAATCACTTTGAATAAAAGCATCTGCGAAATAAATAAATCGTCACCTTGGAATTATAAGGTTCTATCTGCGTTCTGAAAGATTTTGAGATATTGAGCTTCAAAGTTTTTGCATTCCATAGCAAACAGTGTGTGTGTAACTTTTTTTTTTTTAAATAAAAAGTCTTAAATAACTTATAAATATGTATATAACTTAAAAATGTAAATAACTTGTAAAAAAAAACATCTCATGATGTAAATAAGTTGCCATTTAATAAGAATGTGTCAAGAACTAAATTTTGACAAAAATGTCAGATAGAACCTTATAATTCTAGTCATTAAAAGCTACACTGTTACAAAATACGGTATCTGTAAAAAAACTGTATCTGTGGTTGCCAGTATTTTACCATTAAAAATATGGTAAAAATCATAAATGACTTTTTTGTTTATAGTAAACAACCGTATTTCAATAATTTATAATGGTAATACAATAATGTTTTGAAGTACTAACATTTACACATGGTCACAGCCATATCACTCTGTTGCCTAAGAAGTGGTGGCGCAAGCTTAACTGGTGCTCTAGGTAAACAGCGGTCGTGCCGCCCTTTCGCGGATGAAAGTGAATAATGGGGAGGGGTGGGGATGGGTGTTGGGTGTCCATGCCACCCCTTGTGAGATACCGGTGTTCGTGCCACCCTTTCACGGACGAAAGTGAAGGGGGGGAGGGGGTTGAGTCTCCATGCTGCCCCTAGCAAGATGCCGCCTTGGGCGATCGCCCACATTGCCCATGCAAAAGCTGAGCCTGGTCAGTACCTGCATGGGAGACCACATGGGAAAAGTAAGTTGCTGTTGAAAGTGGTGTTAATGAGGCCAACAGGGGGCGCTCAACCTGTGATCTGTGTAAGTCCTAATTCCCCAGTAAAAGTGAAGGGGACACTGTATTGTCAGTAAGCGCTGTCTTTCGGATGAGATGTTGAGATGTTAAACCCCCCTCATGATTGTGAAGTGATTTAGGTAGTTGGCCATACACAATAAATGCACTATACAAATACACATTACATTACACTTAATATCCTTTGTTATACAGACAAAAACAACCATATGATGATGAGAAAGTCAAAGAAACAATGCTCATATCAAACAACTTTTTCCACAAGCAAAAAGGCATATTAATACATAGAAGGCGCTCAGTGTCATTCACACAACTGCTAAACACCATCATAGTAACAGACATAAAATGAAAGAAACAGAATAAACATTTTTTATCAACATTAGATGTAATATAAAACTCTAATGTAGACAACTGTTGGTAATAAAACTACAACAAAACAGAAACATAGTAACAAACACACAGGGAATTCTGGGAACATTTATATCTATTTAACTTGCAGGATGGTACTCCATATCTCCTATCTGGGAGCATCAGCATATCCTCCAAAATTATTTTGGTTAGCCAATTATTTTAAAGTTCTGCCTCTTCTCAAACATCTCCTGAAGTGGAGTTATAAGCAACATACCAATTATTTTTCCTGCTTGTATATCCACATTTTAAAAATTTGCCTTAAAGTTTGGAAAGTTTGGATATATGGAATGCCCACCTAATACTTTTAGCCACCTCGTAAGCAGTAAAGCTTTAAAATAGACACTAAGCTTATGCACAATAACACTTCACTTGGCAGGACTGTATTAGAAAAACAAATACTGCTTTTGATCCATAAGCATTTCTTTACTTTACAGCACACAATCTTACAGACTGAAGTAATAGATGCTATCATGAATAATTAAGTAAAACATGTCATAGGGTGAAAAGAAACACATCATCCTTTCAATATTTGTCCTGTGACATCAACATACACACACACACACACACATATATATATATATATATATATATATATATATATATATATATATATATATATATATATATATATATATATATATATATATATATATATATATATATATATATGGCTTACCACATAATTGTTTTGCACTTGAACAGAATAATATCTTGTATTGTTGTGGATGCGGCTGCACAGTGGCACAGGGGGTAGCACGTTTGCCTCAAAGAAATAAGTTCTTTAGTTCGAGGCTCGGCTGGGTCAGTTGATGTTTCTGTGTGGAGTTTGCATGTTCTCCCCGTGTTCTCGTGAGTTTCCTCCGGGTGCCAAAGACGTGGTAAAGGTGAATTGGGTATGCTAAATTGTCTGTGTATGTGTGTGATTGGGTGTGTGTGGATGTTTCCCAATGATGTGTTGTGGCTGGAAGGGCATCTGTTGTATAAACCTTGGATTATAAAGGGACTTAGCCGAAAATGAATGAATGAATGTTGTGGATGCATATAGTTATTATTTTAATATTCATTTTGGGGGCGGTGCGGTGGCACAATTTGTAACGCTTTCGCCACACAGCAAGAAGGTCGCTGATTTGAGCCCTGGCTGGATCAGTTAGCATATCTGTGTGGAGTCTGCATGTTCTCCCTGTGTTGGTGTGGGTTTCCTCCGGGTGCTCCGGTTTCCACCCAAAAGTCCAGAGACATGCAGTATAGATCAATCAAATAAACTAAATTGGCCATAGTGTTTGAGTGTGAATGAGTAGAGTTGCAGCTGTAAGGGCATCCGCTGCATAAAACATATGCTGGATAATTTGGCGGTTCATTACCTTTACTAAGTAATGAAAAATAAATCATTAACAAAGTATGAAAGTACAACTATTAAGCACATTATGAATGTGGTTGTAAGTCAAGGTTATAAACTGCTTACTAACGCTTATTAATGTAGAGTTAATGCTTAACAGATAATGAATTCACTATTTGCTAATGCTTAATAATTGATTCATAGTGTGTAGTTATTATAAAGTGTTACCCAATATTCTAATCAAAACTACATTAGGTTAAAAAAAATAAGAGCATTTATATTCAAATGAATTAATTCTGCTCAGAGTTTTTTTACAAGGGCAGCTCACTAAAGTGATTGTGTATCTACACTTTCTCCTTGCTCTTGTTTTTCCTCTTTCATAATATCTGTCTTTATTTCTCTCTCCCTTTGGGATATTTTGGAAAGCTTGTTCTTCAGAGTGCTGTTGCCCTCCAAGGGCAATACTTGGTGTGTGTGCGTGTGTATGATCAGACAGCCTGAGGAGTTAAGACACATTAATGATGTCTCTGCAGGAGGTAATGATGTGCAGCAACAGCAGCAAGACAAAATCACTAATCAATCTCAACAAATCTAATTAACTATTAATTAACCTCCAGGGTCCCAGAGGCCTCTAGGAGGGCATGAAGAAAGAGATGAGAGGGGTGCAGAGTGGAAGATGGCTGCATGACAGAGTACTTTTGAGACCTTGAAGAGGGAAATTTTGACTATTAGATTACTATGTAAATACCACTCAATGGCAACAAATTGAAAAATACAGGGCACATGCATTTAAATAAATATGTTAATTCTCATGTCTTTAAAAATGTATACAGACCTACAATAATATGTAATCAATTTAAAATTCATGGCCATTTATTTACTGGTGGGCCTATTTCATGTTTGCAAAAATCTGTCTTTCTAAATCTAAATATCCTGACTTCATTTGAACATGATGTTACAAACTGCTAGGCTCGAGGCAGGGTAACATTAACGATGAGGCCATGCACAGATTAAATTAATTCATAATGAACGTTTATTAAAGTAATCCAAGGTTAACATAAAAATCTGTAATAAACTACAAAAGAAAGCACAAAGATTATGGTGCTAGAGATTGGTCAAGCTTCAAACTGTGCAGACAAGACTGGAGATGAGATCATTTTATCAGTCAACTCATCACAGGTAACCCAAAGCACCTGCCGCTTGTCTCTTCTCTGCAACACATGTGAAAACATATAAAATCAACAAGCACCATCTAGCAAAAAGACCCAACACCAGAACAAAGAAATAAGAGAGCACACAATTAAACCTAAACACCTTCTCCCTTAGAGACTAAAGACTATAATAGAGCTAACCAAAATCAATAGGTTCGGCTACTAACTAACTACGGTATGAAACTCCAAAATCCACCCAAATCCTAAATCACTTATTTTGAATATGGCAGAAAAGAGAGGATAACATCAGGTCACTTATTTACAAACAATCTCAAAATGAATAAGGCAGCACATCTGACATAACATTATTGACTTCCCGAATATGTTAGATGTCCAGCAAATATGGCTGCAAAAACAACAACCAGTGAAGAAGAGGTTGGTTGTCTTTTTAGTCAAAGATAGAAACGTATCAATGGATTTGACCTCAGCATGCACTGGATGCAATTGACCTGTCACTTTCCCCAAATAAACTGCATTGGCTCTGGCAAATTCAGATTTAGCCTGGTTTATTTTGAGACTGGGCTCCACCAAATGTGAAAAAAGAGCAAGTATAACACACATATTTCACTATAAATGATGATCTCATCAAGGTGCACAGTGCGTTCTTCCAATCCTGCTTCTATCCAGTTCATCAGGTGCTGGAAAGTTGCTGGAGCGTTCTGCAATCTGAAACTCATAACCATATAGGAATATAATCCAGATGTTAAAATAAATTTTGAAATCTCTTGTACACAGGAGATGCAATGGTAGAAAGAACTTGGTAGAATCTTTTAAAGGGTCATGAAACGCCAAAACCAGTGTTGCCAGATATTGCTGACTGTTTCCACCACCGAAAAACCGCTGAAAACCAAAAAGCGCCACCCGACAATCAATATACTATAATAACAATCAATTATAATAATATAATGGTTAAGGATGTCGTGTCAGGGAGGTATAGATCACAAGCGTTTCTACACTGTTCTAAGCATATGTATGCGGAGAACGGGGACTATGGCATCTCTTTGGGAGATTAAAACAGGTGTATGAGGGCAGACCAGGGCTGGCGGGCACGCCGTTGCAAAACCGCCCAAATTTTCACTACCCGTCTATGTCATTTTTTACCCACAAAAATAAATTATAAACCAACTAATCTGGCAATACTGACCAAAACACATTTTTTGAGTTGTTGACAGTCATATATGTGTCCCACACTGCTAAAAACACTATTAGGACACACATATTACACAAAAAAAGTAAAAATTTGTTGTTTTTGTGTTATTTCGAGCAAATTCGTTCTTCCGGTTTGAAAAGTAATTCTGAAGCTACGTCACAGTGATGAGATCCTTGTGTAAATTCCAGTGTGTAGACTGGATGTCTGGACCGGCAAGTACAATGTGACGTCTTTAAGTTTTTAACAATAATTCATGAGACTTGGTTCGAACCAATCAGTGTGCTCTATTGTGAATGAGGTGCAACTTCAAGCTTTGTTTTTACCTGTAACAGTGTTCAGGTGGCAGAGTGACGCCACGTTGTGTAGTCAACCGTAATTAAAACAAGTGTAAGAAGAATTGTTTGGAGACATGGGTCACCAGTGTTGCATTTATAAATGTGCTGCAACTAGGTTTTGTTTTCAATTCCCCGCTATGAGAGCGCAGCTGGACTCACATATGGCTTACAATAGTCTGCTAACATGGGACAAATATACATTTGTAAGGACTATTTTTTACCTAAGAGCTTTTCGCATCTGGATATGGCGAAATCCGGATTTACCACTCGTCTTCTTTTTAAAAAAGAAGCGGTTCCAGTTGGTGTTGATTGTTTTGTCTCTACAGATTTGGTAAGTGTGTGATTGGTGTTCTTTGTTTGTTTATTCTGATTCAAAGTTAGTTAGTATTATCAGCAGTACTCTTTCAGTTTTTAAAGACATACCTTAGTCAAAATGATTTAGTCACTAAGTTTACAGTACGTTAATATCACTACAATATTATAGACTAAAAAATCCGCTATAAATGCTGCTCTCCAAATGTAAACATGTAAACACTCTAATCAAACAATTACTGTCATCTAGAATTTTCACTGCATTTTATGCAGTCTATACACACACAGCTTTCTGACGCTACCTACCGAGTGCATCTAAGTCACTGAGAAATTCTGAGTTTGTTTTTTTTTCCCATTTGCCGTGCGGTATCAAACATTCCATTAAAACTACACTCCTACAGCAGTTTTTCCAATATCTCGTTTGTCACGGGCGTAGAGGCAATGTTCCTGAATGAAAGTGAAAGTGCCAATCTGCAGTTAAAATTGACAAATCATAAATTTGGCAATTAATTTGATTACTGATGTCCATGTAAACATGTCTTTCTCCTCTGCGGCTGTGTTTGATTTGCCTCAGTGAAAGTCAGCGCATGCTCAAACGAAATTCCCATTTTCATGCAAACCCTTCCCGCTTCTCTCTTGAAGCAAAGAAAAATAGTCAGGTTTATGTCTGTAATCTTTCTGTAAGTAACAAAGTACAGTGTATTTTTTGTGTTTTTTTAACTAGTAGACTTGAAGATGAATAACTAGAACAAGAGAGAACAATGTAAACTGTTTTCGAAAAGATACTTCACTTCCTGTTCCAGTAAATGCAGCTTGTCTGGAGACACTTAATAAAATGACTGATGAAAAGGTGGGGAATTTTCCAGATTTATGTCATTTTGTTTTCAATTAGTGTGTTATGAAACATCACGAAAAGGCATATGAACTAACATAATCCAGTATATTATTAGGTGACACTGGTTCATCAAAAAGCTTGAATAAAGGTCCTCTGGCTGCATGTCCAAATACCAAATCATTAGGATTTCTTGGGTTACCTTACTAGCAGCCAAAATCAAGCAAGGAGGACTTTCCTACCAGTCATTTGTAAGCCCTATACAATAAATTTGTCACACTTTATTTTGATGGTCAGTTTGTTGAATTTAAGTTGCATTGCATCTACATGCCAACTAATTCTCATTGAATTAAAATCAGACTGTTAGGTTAGGGTTAGTGTACGTTGACATGTACTTGAAAAGTTTCTTAAAGTCAGTTAAATGTCTGTTGAAGGAGCAGTATCAACAGATATTAAGCAGACAGTCTACTAATACTTAAATGGACTATCAAAATAAAGTGTTACCAATAAATTTTGTGTAAAACCTTTTTTCAAGCTCTGGTGGAACTTTTCCAAAGCTCCCTGATTCTGGATGGCATGCACTGTTTTTCTGAGGTTTAACATGCTGCTGTTGCCAAACCTCTGCAAACATGCAAGATGAAAAATGATTCTCTCTATCCGTCTAGATGATTTTGGGGATACCAAGATCTAAATTAACCATGTCAAAGCCTTCACAACAGATGTTTTACTAATGAATCTTTAAAAAAAGGCAGCAGGATATCACATAACATGACACATCACTGTCACAATGTACTTCAAACCAAATTTATAGACCCACACAATCCATAATAATGTGTTCAAAGGGGTTACTTAATGAAGCAATGGGACACAAAGGAGTAGGCTGGGTGCCCTGATTAGGTTTACCCATTATTCTTAATTAACTTATATAACTTATCCATGGCCAAAAAAAGTAATGTAACACTCTATTATTAGTTTTCCTGGCTCCAAAATGTCCCGCAATATCAACATGTGTTGTCTTTAGTGCTACATCATGCAAACTTAACACTACATGAAATCTCCACCTTGCACAAACAAAAAGGGAAACTAAAGTGCCATTTAGCAACAAGATTCAACAATAGTACAAAGAAATGAGGAGGCACAAAACCATCATAATGGTGCATTCGGAAAGTATTCATAGCGCTTCACTTTTTCCACATTTTTTTATGTTACAGCCTTATTCCAAAATTGATTAAATTTATTTATTTCTTCAAAACTCCACACACAATACCCCATAATAACAATGTGAAAACGGATTTTTTGAAATTGTTGCAAATTTATTACAAATAAAAACCTGGAAAAAAAATCACATGTACATAAGTATTCACAGCCTTTGCTCAATACTTTGTTGATGCACCTTAGGCAGCAATTACAGCCTCAAGTCTTTTTGAATATGATGTCAAAAACTTGGCACAGCTGTCTTTGGGAACTTTTGCCTATTTCTCTTTGCAGTACCTGTCAAGCTCTAGATGGGAAGCGATGGTGTATAGCCATTTTTAGATCTCCCCAAAGTTGTTCAATAGAATTTAGGGCTCTGGCTGGGCCACTTAAGAACATTCACAGAGTTGTTGTGAAGCCACTCCATTCATATGTTGGCGGTGTGCTTTGGGTCATTGTCCTGCTGGAAGATGAACCACAACCCCAGTCTGAGGTCAAGACCACAGATTTTCATTTAGGATGTCTCTGTACATTGTTGCATTCATCTTTCCCTCTATCCTGACTAGTCTTCCAGTTCCTGCTGCTAAAAAAAATCCCCACAGTATGATGCTGCCACCACCATGCTTCACTGTAGGGATGGTATTAGCCTGGTGATGAGCGGTGCCTGGTTTCCTCCAAACGTAACGCCTGCCATTCACTCCAAAGAGTTTAATTTTAGTCTCATCAGACCAAAAAATTTTGTTTCTTATGGTCTGAGAGTCCTTCAGATGCCTTTTGGCAAATTCCTGGCGGGGAGTGTCTTCTTTCTGGCCACTCTACCATACAGGCCTGATTGGTGGATTGCTGCACAGATGGTTGTCCTTATGTAAGGCTCTCTTCTCTCCACAGAAGAATGCTAGAGCTCAGACAGAGTGGCCATCAGGTTATTGATCACCTCCCTGACTAAGGCCCTTCTCCCCTGATCACTCAGCTTAGAAGGCCGGCCAGCTCTAGGAATAGTCCTGGTGGTTCCAAACATCTTCCACTTACAGATGATGGAGGCCACTGTGCTCATTTTAACTTTCAAAGCAGCAGAAATTTTTTTGTAACCTTGCCCAGCCTTGTGCCTTGAGACAATCCTGTCTCGGAGGTCTACAGACAATTCCTTTGTCTTCATGTTTGGTTTGTGCTTTGACATGCACTATCAACCCTGGGACCTTATATAGACAGGTGTATGCCTTTTCAAATCATGTTCAATCAACTGAATTTACCAAAGGTGATTTCCAATTAAGCAGCTGAAACATCTCAAGAATGATCAATGCCTGAGCTCAATTTAGAGCTACACGGCAAAGGCTGTGAATACTTCTGTACATGTGATTTTCCATGTTTTTGATTTTTAATAAATTTGCAACAATTTAAAAAAAGATTTTTTCACATTGTCATTATGGGGTATTGTGTGTAGAATGTTGAGGAAATAAATGAATTTAAACCATTTTGGAATAAGGCTGTAAAATAAAAAAATGTGGAAAAAGTGAAGCGCTATTAATACTTTCTGGATGCACTGTATAATCATAACAAATAATCATAATTTAACGAAAGCATAAACCATAATATAAAAGGAATCAGTAAATATTGGATATTCAGAATGATTTGATTCTATTATAGATAATTATAATGATGACATTTGTAACTCAGGAACTGGACTGAAGCATTTCACAGTTTTCAGAAACACTCAACACTCACAGGTGTTGATCAGTTTGTATGGCATAACAAGAAAGGCCAAGGTGCATGACGAAGGTGCATGACGAAAATGATCATCCGCTCACCCCTTTTATATATTCAGACCAATTATTAGGCACTTCAGAGACCTAACTAGATGGATATGGTATTACCTCTGAGATGGTCCAGTACAGCTTGAACAAGACAAAGGGTATAGTGGAATTTAAAGGACATACCTTTCCTGAACCCAGGCCTCAAACCTCAGTCTTTCTCGGCAACAATGAAACTGGATGCATCAGGCAAAGATAAAGGCAATGAAACAGTACTGCAACACTTCTAGGACCAGTGAACTTTGTAAAAAGAAGCCAGAGAAAAGCGTTGGGTTGGCCATGGGACTGGCTATCATGGTATGATAAAAAAGAAATGATATTGACAGAGCGGATGGATGAGAAAATGAAAGTGAGGGCATGCCAAAGGGAGTTACAATCTGATGGAATGGATCTGTTTAGTTCATAACATCAGTTTTGCTGGTCCAGCATTCTGTCATGAAATGCAGATAAGGACAAGGATTAAAAATGGTAAACAGTTTTTTTATTGAGGCTGCTGCATAATAGACCAAACATAAACTGAAGTATACTGTGGAGATGATATAAAATGAATACTTGTATGAGAGGACTTTGAAGTGCTGGATGAAGATTCTAAAAAATGTCTGGCAAGTGCACACACTTCACTGAAGTAAGTATAACACCTGTGTTTGTCTTGTCAGGGAACACAGGAGGATGAATGAGACATGCTGGAGAGGAACTCATGGGAAGTAACTGGAGAATAAACACTCTAGTAAATCCACAGGTGCAAGGTTAGTGAAAGTTTATAAGGTGTGTATTAGTGAGAGGATGAGGGGCAGGTGTTATTATTCAAGGTGATATAATCATGATGTTTGTGTGATCGAGCCTGCTCTGTCTGTAACAAATAGCATGTTCTTTAGATAGATAGATAGATAGATAGATAGATAGATAGATAGATAGATAGATAGATAGATAGATAGATAGATAGATAGATAGATAGATAGATAGATAGATAGATAGATAGATAGATAGATAGATAGATAGATTAATTCTCTATTATGTATTACTTAGTATTAACCAGGTGGGAGTTAAGGTGGGAGTAAGTCACACATGTGCAAGTCACAAGCAAAACTCAAGTAAAACCTTCAAGTTTCAATCAATTCAAGTCAATTCGTGGCTTGGTCTAGCAAGTCACTTGCAAGTCAATCAAATTTTATATAAATATATATAAAATACGCAGTGGCGCAGTAGGTAGTGCTGTCGCCTCACACTGGTTCGAGCCTCGGCTGGGTCTGTTGGTGTTTCTGTGTGGAGTTTGCATGTTCTCCCTGCGTTCGTGTGGTTTCCACTGTTTTCCACTGTTTATTTTCAATGGGTTAAATAAAAATAAACTGATAAAAAAAGACATCAACTTTATCTTACCTTACTATTCTGGAGCCATGTGCACCGCTGACAGGTCAAATCTGCTTCTCTCTCTTTCAATTTCAAAGCCAACTTGAATGCCAAAGCATTTTAGATATGTCTATAAAATAGCCTATATTTTATAGCCTAAGGACATCATCAAATTAATATAGTCTACAGCAAAAGAGAAATAAATGACAGAAAAAAGGAATAAAAACAGAATATCTCTAAAAACTATCATATTTACAAGATTAAAATGTGCAGATTACTTAAATAAGGGAAATGCGTTGATTAACCATTACTAATAGTGTAGGTATATTTTGCAGCCAGTTTAGACCAGTCATTTCATCCTCTCCGAGTATATAGTAAAGTTTTTCTGAGTCATTTAGATTCAAGAATATATTGTTGAATGTTTCTCTCGTGAGTGTGCATAGTCAGCTGCAAAGCCAGGCGAAAGTAGGCTTAAATAAAAAGATAATGCAAAAACGAATATGATTAACGAATGACAGCTTTAGAAAGCAAAAGTCGAATCCTGGACATTTTAGGACATTTAGAAACCCGACCTGACAATTTTTTTTAAGAAAAAAGGCACATCTCTGTGGGTCTGCAGTGCGGGGGTGCTGACCGGTTAGTTCACGTGTACACAGATCGAAATCAGTAAAGAGAGGATTTTCCACTACATCGATTGTTGGCATTGAGTTACATAAGGTGGATACAAAATAGTGTAGAAGAATGATAATAATAGTAAAAAACATGTCTACATGTCATGTATACTGGGTGGCCCGCCCAGTCCAAATGAATCGTTCTAATAAATCTATTGACTAGTTTTGAGTGGTTCTTCTTAATGAAATGATTGATACAGTTCAAATCCAACTGATTCTTTTTAAAATGGTTTGCATTTCCAATAAACACTAATCCACAACTTACTTAAAGTTACCTACTTTTTATCTTGCCTGGCACTCCCTCTAACATAGAAAAAAAAACAATATTCCAAGTTATACACTTAAAAAATCATCAACTCGTGTCAGAAATCGGATGCAGTGCTTTATTCAGAACAGTACAGAGACTCTCTTTCGGACCGATCTGAGAACCGATGAGCAGTCAAAATTGCGCATGCATGACTTAGAACTTTCGGCTTTGTTTTGTTTTTAAATGCACAATATATAACAAAAGGTAAGTTATTTTGAGGCATTTAACTCAAGTCCAAGTCAAGTCTCAAGTCATGACAGTCAAGTCCAAGTTAAGTCGAGTTTTTTTTTTTTGGATATATGTCAAGCAAGTCAAGTCATGTGATTCGAGTCCTCCATCTCTGGTATTAACTAATAGTTCAAACGAATGTGTTAAGTTGAGTTGCACACAAATATTAGCACATCGTAATCTGAATTACTGACAGCTGTCACACTGTCTAAACTAGACGCAAAGATTATAGATTATGCCAAAATATTTGTCTACATGACACACCATTTTAGATTAATTTGCATAAATGCTTGAAAGACTTCAAAAAAGCATCAGTCAATCTTCAGGGATTTTTTGTAGCGTTCAATGATTATATTGAGTTATATTGTTTTTAGTTTGGTCTGTTTCACCTTTAAACCCTAGGGCTCAAGGTTCAACCAGACATACTGTATTCATGTGCCAAAAACCAGCCTAATACTAGATGGGGGCACTGGACTGATAGTAAATGTTATCATATGACCCTTTAGAATACTTGTTTCTGATTGGTCAGTCACAGCATTACAAGGTATGTAATTTCCATATAACAACAATGACTAAAACTAATAAAATCCAGGTGTTTTAAATAGCCTTTTTTGTTATGCATTTTTGCTTTATTTGGTAGGACAGTAGGATGACAGTAAATTAAGTATGAGAGATAGGAGGGAGTAGAGTTTGGGAAAGGTCCATGACCCGGAATTCAAGCTTGGCACATTGACCACTGCAGGGTATACATTCATACCCACATTTTTTGGTGTATCTTTGAAGCTGCAGTTTTTAACAGTTTGGTGCCATTTTGTGACTGAATAATAAGTAGGTTTGTGTAGGCTGCATTCAGTTGTTTCATCAGCTTTACATTTCATTAAAGAGTTAATAAATTGTAACAACTAACATCAATGTTTTGTGTCTATTTGTTTAGTTGTGTGAAAAGTAGCCTTGTAATAAGTGGAATAATGTACATCTAGGCAGTTGCAGAATAAACTCTTCAGTCTTAGGCCTCCCGTTCATTTCAACGGAGAGTGAGTGACTTAAGGTGACCACCGTCTATGCGAGTGACAGCAACTGTTGGTGACCAGGGGTCCGTTCTTCGTAGCTCGCTTAAATGATCTAAGATGATTTGGCAGATCCTGGATCTTTTAATCTTGATAACTGGTCTCTGGCTAATTTGGTTCTTCAAACAAGTTCGTGAATCCGATTAAAATGTCTAGATAAACTGATCTGAGATCGCTGCGATCTATCGATCCTCGAAATCATCATCAGCAATGCAACGATTGGCTGACGGCACAGCAGCGTAATGACATCATCTTATTAATATTCAATTATCCATGTGAGCTAAATTACATAAAATTCGTAGTAAACTGTTTGTTAAATATGATACGCAATAACTTTCCACCTGGGCTGCATGCTTTACCCTTTCATGTGTCAAGAATATTTAGCAATATATTTAGTTTTACAGTTTCTTTATTATAGTAGCCATAGTAGTATTATTGTAGCCGGTTTCTTAATTTGTGTAAAGAATAACTGGATGTTTACAAAGGCATTTTGATATTGGTAAAGGCGTCTGCAACTTTTGTGAAGCATCAAATCACCGTCAATATTAACTGTTCATGACTGCATAAATGTATTATTCCTTTTAAAAAAAGTCACATATTGTGCATGTCTATCATACACAAGTTGTATATCTTGTGTATGATATAGTTCATATCAATAAATTTTCTCTTTGAACCACCAGGTGGCAGTCTTTGTACTTTTATTTCGGAGTGAAGATTGCATAAGTTTTGTTAATATATTTATATATATATATATATATATATATATATATAAAGTGTGTGTAAAGTTTCAGCTCAAAATACCCATCAGATTATTTACTATACCTTCCAGAATATCCCCATTTTGTGCTCAGAGCAATGTGTAGCTTTTTTGAAGACTGTGTCCTCAATGCAAATGAGCCTGTTCTCCCTGTCCACCATTCCCACATGCGTGCATTATGTCAGATAAACAGCACAGTGACAGAGACAGACATTGATGAAACAGATCCAGGATTTATTTTATGAGTCAAATAGAGCAAGTACATTTATTTGATATATTTGTGGTTGAGTTTATTCAAGAAAACGAGGCATTGATGCATAATTTTTGCAACGATTCGAGTCCTTACAAAATTTGCAGTACACACACACTGTTTTTTGCACATCTCCTTGAAGCGGCCTAGTATAGACTCTATGTCTTTTCTTTTTTACAAACATGCTCTGTTTAAAAAATGTTTCAGAATTGTAAAACTTATTTTTGAGATCCCAGTTTCTTTGCCACTCATGCGTTGTGGACATGTTTATATGCATTACTACGAAGACATGTTAATACATGGCTGTCAGTCAGTGGGCAGAGAAAACCACACTCCTACATCACATTGCGGTGGGCCTTAAAATCGGGATGGGCATTAGATTTGGATTCTATTTTAACATCAGGATATAAAAAAAAAATTGACTTGTTCTGTTTATATCACTTCAATATGACTACACACAGTTCTGTCCAAACTGCTCAAAAGTTGATTTTGCATCATAGGTGCCCTTTAATCCTTGCTTAACGAAAGGTTTAGCTCCTCAAGTCTTAAAAAACAAAGGAGAAGCCGGAAAAAAGGAGCACATTATTTTTTTAGCAAACTTGAACGAACTGCCATGTTTAACTATTATTATTATCACCTTTTGGACTATTTTGAACTCAGAACGATAAAATTACTGTCTGACAGAGGCTACATGTGCTGCTGAAAATTACAGACAAAGATTAGAGGTTTGCACTGACTGGAATATAGGTTGAGTGTTTTTAAACCTAAATAAGTAACATAATTGGTAACATATCGGAGACTGTAAGGGTCTGTATGTGTTCATATATGTTGCATTTATTTATTTATTTCAAATTACAGACGTTACAGTAGGCTATTTTGCACTGTCATTGATCTGCAGTTATAATCAAATCATGTTCATAGAAAAGTTAGTAATAAACATTTATACAGAAGCATTTATGTGTATAAAGCCTCTGTTTTGCGAGAAGTGCTTCTCATATGATATATAAGCGACCCGTACAGCTTTACTGTAGACATTTTCTCAAGCGAAAATGACGTTTTTTTGTCATACACCACGCCCACCAAAAGGGTAGCCTTGGTAGTATAAACGCAAGCCTGATAAAGGTGACCCATACCGACCCTAACCATACTGTACAGTCAGTGGAAACGAGCCATTTGGTGACTGTGGTTTTAAATTCAGATGAGATTGTGCTTCCAGCACTCTTTTCAAACAAGGGCAGAGCTATAAATGCCTATATGTCAGCATAATGGCGGATTCAAAAACAAGACTAGATCCTATGCTGATGATGAAGAGATTGTCACTAATGATCGGGACTTCCCCCCTCTGCTTACATGTACAAAGTGACTATGTCAATTTAAGTATGTCTGCAGACTGTTTCCATGAAGTGTAATTATAAAAATGTAATGAATATTTGCTTACCTTTAGAAGCTAGTTAAATTCACAGACTGTTTAGATCCATTATAAAAGGGATTTCTGCATAATAGGTCACCTTTAAGCATGAATTAATATAGTACATGCATTATATGCATGCAGTTAAAGTTTTATTTTTGGCTTTGAAGTGGTAATTCAATATAAAAACAGCAGCTGGATGTTAAGCCTCACCTTTACCTAAAAGGGTGTAAAAATAAAGAAAACTGAGGAAAAACATCAAAAGGAAAAAATCAACCACAGACAGACTGGGCAAAGCTCAAATTTGTTAAACACAAACATACAGACACAAACATGTGCAACCTCCCTTTGTACACCAATAAATGGTCTGTGTAAACTACAATTAAAACCCTGGGCACTAATTTAGTGAAAATAGCAGACTGTAAAAAAGAATTATATGAGGGAGGCAAGGCATAGAGCAGTCAGTCGCAGTTTCAGAACTTTCAGATAAATGACTTATTTTAACTGCAATATATCAGTTTTCTTTTAGAATTACTATATCAGAGATTGTTCAGCAATGCCATTTAACACACATTAAGTTTTTTTATTGTCACAATCAGCTGGGCAAACTAATGGCAGTGAATACAAACACACATCAACAGAGATTATTGAATTTGATCCATATTAGGTCTCAGAAAATCCCTACCAAATCAAATATCCAAGTATATTTGTAGGCAATTAAACTACAATCCAGCAATTAAATAATGAATAGCAGATTCAGTGTCGAAATTATGATACTGTGTGATTAAATCAAGATATCTAATCTAGTCTCTAATATACAACAGGTCAGCATTTACAATTTTAAGGTGCAATATTTGATGTACAGTGGATGATCTTAGACAGAGAATTAAATAATTGTCCTACACTCTGGATACATTTGAAACTCCTCTTTTTCTCCAAACCTGTTAAAGGAGTGATTATTCTGACCACAGAAATAACCTTTTAGAAGACCTGTCATGTCTAACCTCTGTTTGTTGCCTAAATAATCCTTTGAGACTTGCTGTGGATTTTAAGTCCATATGTGGAGATTTTCTAAGTTTATCTGTGTTTTAACCAATTAGATTCTTTTTAAGATGTGTGACGTATTCAGCGACCTTTTGTTAGTGTATTATTGTTGTTATAATTATATAAATGGCCCTCATTTCCACACAGAGAAGGAGTTTGTTTCCGTCTAAATGAATGAAACAAAATCTATTTTACAAGACTGTCCTTGCCATGACTGACAGTACACAGCTCACTTGGGTTTAACAGATAACAGACATCATCCAACCACCAACACACGCCATGTATAACTAGTCAAAACATCTACAGCCTTTTGTTTCATTTTCTAACTTAGCATCTTTTTTTAAGTATTTAAGCCAAACTCTTTAAGCTGCAACTTATTTTGCAATTATTTCCAGGCAAAGGGAATAAAAGAGAAACAGATTATAGTGGTGATAGATTACGTTGCAGTGTGTGTGAAACAGGATCACAAACCTAATCAAATCATGTTTTTACTCATAGAAATGCTAATGTGGATGGAGAGTGATTGAAACAAAAATGGCACTTTAAAATATTATATGTCTGGACTGATATAAGATCTACAGTGCTCAACATAAAGTACATCGTACATCGCCTTTTGAAATTTTTTTTTTATCAATTTCTCAGTATTTAAACCAAACTGTTTTATTAAAGAGAACAGCTTTAAACATTTTTAAGGATAGAAAAAAATTGCAAACTACAAAAATATATACAAATTTTTTTTTTTTCTTGATTTTTCCTGACTAATAAATTTGTATTTAATATTCTGTTTAACATATTAATTTGGGTGTACAAAAGTACAGTTGAAGTCAGAATTATTAGCCCCCCTGTTTATTTTTGTTTTTTTCCCCAATTTCTGTTTAATGGAGAGAAGATTTTTTTTCTACACATTTCTAAACATAATAGTTTTAATAACTCATTTCTAATAACTGATTTATTTTATCTTTGCCATGAAGACAGTAAATAATATTTGACTAGATATTTTTAAGACACTTCTATACAGCTTAAAGTGACATTTAAAGGCTAGGTTAGGTTTTAAGGTCAAAGGCTAAAGGCTAATTAACTAGGTTAATTAGGTTAACTAGGCACGTTATGGTAATTAGGCAAGTTACAATGATGATTTGTTCTATAGACTATCAAAAAATATCTAGCTTAAAGGGGCTAATAATTTTGACCTTAAAATGGTTTGAAAAAAGTAATAATTGCTTAATTATCAGACATACTGTGAAAATTTCCTTGCTCTGTTAAACATCGTTTGCAAAATATTTTAAAAAGAAATAAAAATTCAAAGGGGGCTAATAATTCTGACTTCAACAGTATATACACATATATATATTATTGCAAAGCATCATATAGAAAATATAAATTGGAAAGAGAAATATGTGAGGGGTTGGAGGGGTGTACTCATTTATGCTGAGCACTGTCTATTAAAATATTTAATATAAAAAAATATATTCATAGAAAGTTCAGGAAACACCTTTTGAATGCACACTTTGAGTGACCATTTAAGTAGGCTAGACAGATTTTGAACCTTCCCATGTTGCCAGAAGATCAAAACGAAATCAATGCTGATTAACACTGTAGACTGTTGATTAAGCTTCTGACCTGCATGTCAAATTGGGCATGATCGCTTCCAGAAAAGTCCCTGGAGGCCCAAAATTTCCTGACTCAAGTCCACCGGCAGTAATAACTAGCTGATGAAACTGCTAGAAAGAATCCCGTTGTCTCTCAAAACTGAAAATGATTTTGAATTCATAATGTTTTGAATCATCAAGTCAAACGTTTCAGTAGTATACGTGGTTTCAACGCAGCTTTACACAAATGTTACTGATTGTTGTTGTTATTAGTATCTTACCATCTTCATGGCTTTAAGTTGCATTTAGCTAACTAGAGCACTGTTTACTTATCATGCACTTCCATGCATAAAATCTTCCGTTCTCTACATTTAATATTCACCTCAGAAGATTAGAAAACAAAAGTCAACCCGTTTCAAACGCTATGTCCTTTTTTGGTGGTTTAACACTTCAAACAGAAAACCAAAAGAGTGGAAGAGGTATAAGAAGGGAGGTAGTGTGCTTTATTAGTCACCCTTCTGAACTTTCATGTTTGTCAGAATAATAGCAGCTCTAAGCATCTTTGTGGTTTTGGTGTTTTGAATCAAGGGTTATATCTTTCATATCTGTGCTTCCGGAGTGACTGCCACACCTCATATTTACAGAAAAGAAACCTTCTCCAGTGAACTCTAGCAGAGGTTATTTCACAATAAATCAGTCAGGGCTTCCTGTTGTAGTATGTCTATTTCTGTCCAGTATTATTTTAATACCAAGATTTAGTTAGATTATAGTTTGTAAAATACTTAAAATTAATTAAAATGTTTTATCTCTTCAGTTTTTGTTTCATTTTGGTTACTGTTTTGGTCATTTTTAGCATGCAATTTTATCATTATACTAGTCATTTTTCTAGTCACTAATCATTTTTATTAGTTTTATTATTCTATACATTATTCATCGTTAATCTATATAATTCTAAAAAAAAAAATCTTTACAAATTCTACTAAAAAATGTTCCAGGGGCTGTTTTTTTTACCTTAAATGTGGCATTTCCAAGTGGATTTACATTTACATTTAAATGAAATTATTTTATTTAATGTCTATGGTTGAATATAGAAGTGACTAATTGAAAAGTTATTCTAAAAATGAAACTAAAATCAATAGGTGATGGTATTTTTGCTGACTTCAGTTATTATTCAGGATTATTCAGTTATTCAGGAATGAGTTAAGTGGCTGTGTTGATGAATAGTTCATTGTTCTCACTCGAATTTTCAAATGCTGATTCATACTTTAGCACATTGCTATGAGATGCACAGTACCTTTACACTGTAGGTTTGAAACTATTTCTCAGCAAGAAACTTTGTCCATCTGAAAAGCTTTTATGTGTTTCCGCAGCACTGACACAGTTATGGTGTTTTAATTAAATTAAAAAAATTGTTTTTTACTGTGTTTACGAAAGGTTTTAGGCCCTATCATACACCCGGCGCAATAAGGCACAAGACGTGTTTCCACGACGTTGCTAGTTTCAGACAAACGCAACCCTAATTTTCATGTTTTCTGCCATGTTGTTTAAATAGCAAATCCATTTGCACCTCTTTGTAGACTCATGGGTGTTCTGGTCAAGAAAAAAGGTGTGTTAAGGTGCATGGTTGGTGCATTGCTATTTTGAGGAACTAAAATAGATTGCTCAATAGATTGCTGAGAGCAGGTCTAAAGTCCAGCGCAGAATGCGTCAGTTGTGCGCCTCACTTAAACATTGCTTAAAACAGGCAGGATGTAGAGCAATACGCAAATATCTTTACAAATGAAAAAGAAATAAAGGAATAAAATATTATAAAAAAAATTATTTTCTACATAAATATAAAAACCATACCTCCATGCCTTCTTTACCTCTGGGGCTATTTTCAGTTTATTTACGACAACTTGCTTTTGTATAATGTTATTATTACATTAGTGTTATTTATTATATGAATATTTATATTTGTTTTATTAAAAACAAGCTTAGATTTGTCCATCTGTCAGGTTTTGGACCATATGGGGCATAGGACTTGTGTTTAGATATAACTCAGTTTTTTGACCACTCTTTGTTATTATTGTTTATTTATTCGTTTGCTGGAATTTAGAAGTGAACTTAAAAAAATAGTTTTGAAACAAATCTTTTTGCTTAACAAACTAAATTAATTATGTAGGCTAATGGATGTCTTCAGTGGAGTGAGTTTTCACCATTTTTTATCCACAAAAGAGAAAGTGAAAGTAAAGGTCGAATGGAGGAGGCTCATTATCCTCGCGCTGCAGATGCTGTTTAACTGTTCTCGCTAGTAAAGAGTTCAGTATTTCCACTTACAAAGTCCGCCATATAAATAGTAAATGCACCATGGTGCGATGCAACTGACTTTTAAAGGGAATGGGAGATGAGACTCTGATAGGTTTATTCTCAAAACACACCTATAACTCATTAAAAGAATAAGCTCAAACCTGTTAGGTTTGTTACGCCTTTAATGCTTTTGCGCCCTGCGCTTCAAACTTTGCGCCTAGACCGTTAAAATAGATCCCATACACTGTCCACATTTTATAGCATAATACTCCTGCTCACTGGGGATACACATATCTTGCCAGTGTTAATGGTTGAAAATTGATGCCCCCTTTACACGTATTAATAAAAGAGAAGGAACTGTGCGATTGAATGACATTTTATTTATTAAACTACACTGTCAATGATTTCTGTAAAATAGCAGTTTTCCATATTATGTTTTTATTTTTCTCCTTTTATTTATGCTTTTGAATTGCAATATGTGACCTTAATCTTTCTTTAAACAACTTTTAACCTTGAAAAGTTTGAAAAATTTACATTTTTAATAGTTCAAAGTCATAAACTGTCTAGGCTGGTGTATATTATGGTACAAAAAACTTGTAATAAACTGCCTGTACATTTTCTGTTATTTTACAGCCTTATTTCTCTATATATTATTTCTTATACATTATATAAATGACTAAAATATCAATAAAAGTCCCTTTGTTAACTTGTAGAGTTGAATTTTTATAATAAAAGTCAACAGAGCAGAGATCATAATGCATCCCATCATAAGAGATCATAAGAGGTCCCATAATGCAGCTCACAACTGTGAATAAATGAAAAGCACTTGTGAATCACAGAATACAGAAACAGATATTTTGCACAGATAAACCCTCACATAAAACATTTACCTAAGGAAAGCTGCTCAGTATCCAAAATATTTTAATTATCAGGAAAAAAGGCGTCACGGTGGTGCAGTGGGTAGCACGATCGCCTCACAGCAAGAAGGTTGCTGGTTCGAGCCCCGGCTAGATCAGTTGGCATTTCTGTTTGCATGTTCTCCCCGTGTTTGTGTTGGTTTCCTCCGGGTGCTTCAGTTACCCCCACAGTCCAAAGACATGCTGTATAGGCGAATTGAATAATCTAAATTGTCTGTAGTGTATGTGTGTGAATGCAAGAGTGTATGGGTTTTTCCCAGTGTTGGGTTGCAGCTGGAAGGGTATCCACTGCGTAAAACATATGCTGATAAGTTGGTGGTTCATTCCGCTGTGGCGACCCCTGATTAATAAAGGGACTAAGCCAAAAAGAAAATGAATGAATGAATAAATATCAGCAAAAAATGAGTTTGCTAAGTATACGCACTATATGTCAAATTAAATTATAATCTAAAAAATATTCAACTTATTGGTCATATTAAAAGGTGAACGTGTCTTTATTATTGTTCACTGAAATGTAATGTGGACATGTTTTTCACAGTTAACCCAGGCAATGAACTGAGCGCCCTTCATGCATGACATCACAGATTAGTGTCTCTGAACACCCTCTCCGGATTAAAATGATTGCAGGTATAGCCCTGGCACTGGGCACATGGACTGGCATGAATGTTGGCACAGAGCTTATGCAAGCAAATACAGTGAGGATGGTGCAGGCATGACTGAGGGTGAGATTGAGACATGGGAATGGTGCTGAGTACATGAGCTGCCACTGTCAGAGCGGGCAGCGCTCGTCTGCCTGAAGAGATAATCCCTCTGTACAGTCACGTTTCAGGAACTCAGGACGTGGACAGATGGCACAAGCCATGCCAAGCGAATATGAATGTGTTTGGGTGATTATTTATTTATTATTTTTTGGTTTCAAGCCAAAAATACAGAAGAGATTCTACAGGGGCAAACAAGGGACAGGATGGGAGTGAGATGGGGTTTGAGATGACATTACAGGCATACATTACTACTGGATTCCTCAAAGGCTCCCAGTTGCAGGCATTCACAAGAACACAACAACAAAACATTGTAAGTGGAGTTCAAATGTCTTTGCAATAAATGTGATAAACTTTAAGAATTGACGTCTAATCATTATTTAGAGTTATCAAAGTTATTGACTTTGGTATCAGTCCGTTGAGCATGTTTTTTAACACTGCTGATGGGCCATTGTAGGGATAGTTTACAGTTTTAACCTAAAGAATGACCAGTCTGTCAGATGAAGAAGAGCCAGAGTCAGAGATTCAAATAAATAAATTCAGTTTTACTGAAGATAGTTTGCAGTTCCAGAAGCCAGCTTCAACACTCGCAATGAGTTCGTAGGCTGCTCTGCTTACAATCATAAATCAACCTCCCTTCACCTCCTCTGTCACGGATTGGTCAGGCTCTCACGATCCCCACTCACGAAGATCACCATCACCTGACTTCTAATGAGCACACAGCTGCATCACATTCACGAGCACCAGATAAAAGCACAGCACTCCAGTCGCTCATTGTCCGGGCTCGTCTCGACGAAAGCGGACAACTGAGCGACCACTCAGCGTAGTCATCCTCAGCTAAAACAAACGCTTTACTTACCTGTTCTCTTTGTATTCCTCCTAGTCTTCCTGGTCCACCCGAATCGTCCTGTCTTCCAGTCCTTCCAAGTCTGTGTCATCCTCTGTCAGCTGTATCTGGTGTGTGCTGTCCATCCTCGTGTATTCCTGTTACCCAGCCACGGAGGAAAAGACCCCAACATCATTCCTGATCCTCCTGGCTATCCTTCATGTGCTCCTTGTTGTCATTTAATAAACACCCTAACGTTTCCTTACCTCTGTCTCCTGTCCGCTTCATAACAGAAGCCCGGACCCATAACGACGACAACATGAGCACCCCCGATCACTTTCAAGAGCTGGTGGACCAGTTGAAGCGGATTCTACAGCCACCAGCTCCACTTTCCAACGCACCACCAGCACCGAGCACTTCCGCCTCCACAGTTTCTTCTTCGGCCCTTCCTTCCAGTCCCATGGCCCGACCAGCGCCCTACTCAGGCGGAGCGGGGGAGTGCAATGGTTTTCTGTTACAATGTTCCCTCATATTCGAAATGCAACCTTCTCTATATCCCACAGATAAGTCAAAGATCGCCTACATCGTATCACTACTCTCTGGGCCTGCACTTAAATGGGCTGAGACGATCTGGAACCAAGCCGGGCCGGTCATGAATTCCATCACTACCTTCACGGAGTATTTCAAAGAGGTGTTTGGACGTTCTGATGGGGAAGTAGCCGCTGGAGAGCAGCTGTATCATCTAAAGCAAGGTACTCTATCTACACAGGAATATGCTCTCCGGTTTCGCACTCTAGCAGCTGCAAGTGGATGGAATGAGAGATCGTTGTTGACCACGTACCGGCTCGGCTTGGAACCCACTCTCCGAATCCAGCTGGCCACATTAGATGATACTATGGGTCTGGAGAGATTCATCCAACATTCTCTCCGATGTTCCGATCGTCTCCGTTCCTATCAACAGGACACCATCACCCCCTCGTCTGCACTCCTCCAATCGCCTGAGTCAACAGCCTCTCCAGAACCAGAACCCATGATAATAGAGTCTGGAAGACTGACATCAGCGGAACGACAGAGGAGGCTGACCCGGGGTCTGTGTCTATACTGCGGTGTCAGTGGACACACCCGTATGGAGTGTCCCCTTCGTCCCATTCGGACTTCAGTGAGTGTATTCAGTACGAATATTGAACAATGTAAACCACTTACTACCACCGTACAAATAACTACTGCCTCTATTTCTCTCCTTGTCACAGCCCTCATCGACTCCGGGTCAGCAGGGAACTTCATCTCCCAATCCCTCTGTCGTCAACTCCACCTACGTACTGAGGCGTCCTCGCATATATACCAGATACAACCGATAACCCAGTGCACTCGATCTTCGACCCGTATCCATCGACAATGCGAAGACATCCTTCTTCAAGTGGGGTTGTTACATCAAGAGAGGATTCAATTTCTGGTTCTGGAGGGTGCAAATATGGACATCATTCTAGGGCGCCCGTGGCTGGTGAAGCACGATCCCATCATCTCTTGGGGCACAGGAGAGATAAAGAAATGGGGATCTGGATGTACACCTACCTGTTTTCCAAATCTCCCTCTTCAAGGTCGGAACCCCCATTTCTTTGTTTACAACATCGGTCGAGAGTCCTCCTGAGAAGCAGTCTATCCACATTCCTAAGGAGTACAGCTCCTTTCATGATGTCTTCTGCCCCAAGAGAGCTTCCCAGCTACCGCCGCATCGGCCATGGGACTGCGCGATCGACCTAGTTCCAGATGCCCAGTTGCCAAGAGGTAGGATCTACCCGCTCTCGCTTCCAGAGAATCAGGCAATGGAAGATTACATAAGGGAGGCTCTGAGTCAGGGGTACATACGTCACTCAAAATCACCAGCCGCCTCAAGCTTCTTCTTTGTGGCCAAGAAGGACGGAGGGCTGCGTCCATGCATCGACTACAGGGTCCTAAATAACGGTACAGTAAAATACCGATATCCCCTTCCTCTGGTACCAGCCGCTTTGGAACAGCTCCGAGAAGCTAAAGTCTTCACTAAATTGGACCTCCGCAGCGCGTATAATCTGATAAGAATACGTGAGGGGGACCAATGGAAGACAGCATTCGTGACCCCTACTGGCCACTATGAATATGAGGTCATGCCTTACGGTCTGGTCAACGCCCCCTCCGTATTCCAAAACTTCATTCATGAAGTCCTCCGGGAGTTTCTTCACCACTTTGTAATAGTGTACATAGATGACATCCTCATTTACTCCCGGAGTGAGGCCGAACATCGCCAACACGTTGCGGAGGTCCTACACACATTGAGAGAACATCACCTCTACCTCAAAGCGGAGAAATGCTCATTCCACCAGAAGTCGATTCATTTCTTGGGATACATCATTGACCAAACCGGTATACGTATGGATGGGAAGAAAATTGAGGCTGTTCTATCCTGGTCAGAACCCACTTCCATTAAGGAGCTCCAGAGGTTTCTTGGGTTTGCTAACTTTTATAGACGGTTTATCAAGGACTACAGCAGGATTACATCACCTCTCACTAATCTCCTCAAGGGTAAACCCAAAGGACTGGAGTGGACCAAAGAAGCAGCCGCAGCCTTCCGCCTTCTTAAGAAGGAGTTCACAAGGGCCCCACTCCTGACTCATCCTGACCCAAATCTTCCTTTCGTGGTGGAAGTGGACGCATCCACCACCGGCGTCGGGGCAGTATTATCCCAACATCATGATACACCGCCCCGACTGCATCCCTGTGCCTATTTCTCTCGGAAGTTGAGCCCGGCGGAGCAGAATTACAGCATAGGAGACAGGGAGCTTCTAGCAATCAAGCTAGCCTTGGAGGAGTGGCGTCACTGGTTGGAGGGAGCCAAACATCCGTTCCAGGTGATCACAGATCACAAAAACCTCCAATATATCAAAGAGGCCAAGAGACTATGTCCACGTCAAGCCAGATGGTCACTTTTCTTCTCACGTTTTGATTTCTCCATTTCCTATCGTCCAGGACCCAAGAATCTAAGAGCAGACGCTCTCTCTCGTTTACACGAGCATCACGATCATGAAGAACTCCCAACGAAGATTCTTCCCGAACACATCTCCATTTGTCCGATCACCTGGAACGCTCCTCCAGTCGTTGCCACTCCGGAAGCCCCTGCTCCGCCGGGATGCCCTCCTCATCGGCAGTTCATACCACCTGAACACCGGGTAGATCTGATCCACTCCTTACATACCTCGCTAGGCACTGGACATCCAGGGATCAACAATACTCTCTCGCTAGTATCCCAACGATTCTGGTGGCCAAACATGGCAAGGGATGTGAGGCAATATGTTCAGGGCTGTAAGGACTGTGCCCAATCCAAGAGCCCACGTCATCTACCCGCTGGAAAGCTCCATCCCTTGCCGATTCCGAACCGTCCCTGGTCACACCTAGGAGTGGACTTTATCACTGACCTCCCCTCGTCAGAAGGTAATACCTGTATTCTAGTCATCGTAGATAGATTCTCAAAGTTTGTCAAACTAATCCCTCTGAAAGGTCTTCCCACAGCCTTTGAAACAGCCGACAATATCTTTAATCAAGTCTTCAGGTCATTTGGTATTCCAGAAGATATTGTGTCGGACAGAGGTCCACAGTTCATCTCACGTCTATGGAAAGCCTTCTTCAAGCTCCTAGGTGTGGCCGTCAGCCTCTCTTCTGGATATCATCCCCAAACCAACGGGCAGACAGAGAGGAAGATTCAGGAGGTGGGACGGTTCCTGAGGACCTTCTGCAGTGGTCACCAGAGCTCCTGGAGCCAGTATTTGGGCTGGGCAGAATATGCCCAAAATTCACTGCGGCAACCCTCCACCGGACTCACGCCATTCCAGTGCGTCCTGGGCTTCCAACCACCGCTCTTTCCCTGGGATGGCGAACCATCTGATGTCCCCGCAGTGGATCACTGGTTCCGGGAGAGCGAGAGAGTCTGGGACGAGGCTCATCAACATCTGCAGAGGGCAGTCCGTCGAAGCAAGGTAACCGCCGATAGAAGAAGGTCTGAAGAACCCAGATACACACCCGGACAAAAGGTGTGGCTATCCACCCGGGACATACGCATGCGACTGCCCTCTCGCAAGTTAAGTCCCCGATTTGTTGGTCCCTTCACCATCGTGGAACAGGTTAACCCCGTCACCTACAAACTACAATTACCCTCTCACTACCGTATTCACCCTACATTCCACGTATCACTCCTGAAACCCTATCACGATCCTGTTCTTCCCTCCACAGAGCCTGACCACGAAGAGGAACCCCTCCTCCACTGCTCCTAGAAGAAGGAGCCGTCTACGCAGTGAAGGAGATCTTGCGTTCCCGACGTCGTGGTGGCCAGTTGGAGTACCTGGTGGACTGGGAAGGGTACGGCCCCGAAGAAAGGACATGGGTTCCCAGAGCTGATATTCTCGATCCTAGTCTCATGGTGGAGTTTCATGAGAGCCACCCTGAGTTCCCAGCGCCTAGGCAGAGGGAGACCACCACGGCGTCGGAGGTGTCGGCCCTCAGGAGCGGGCCCTGGGGAGGGGGGTACTGTCACGGATTGGTCAGGCTCTCACGATCCCCACTCACGAAGATCACCATCACCTGACTTCTAATGAGCACACAGCTGCATCACATTCACGAGCACCAGATAAAAGCACAGCACTCCAGTCGCTCATTGTCCGGGCTCGTCTCGACGAAAGCGGACAACTGAGCGACCACTCAGCGTAGTCATCCTCAGCTAAAACAAACGCTTTACTTACCTGTTCTCTTTGTATTCCTCCTAGTCTTCCTGGTCCACCCGAATCGTCCTGTCTTCCAGTCCTTCCAAGTCTGTGTCATCCTCTGTCAGCTGTATCTGGTGTGTGCTGTCCATCCTCGTGTATTCCTGTTACCCAGCCACGGAGGAAAAGACCCCAACATCATTCCTGATCCTCCTGGCTATCCTTCATGTGCTCCTTGTTGTCATTTAATAAACACCCTAACGTTTCCTTACCTCTGTCTCCTGTCCGCTTCATAACATCCTCACTATTATCATTAATAGTATTACTTCTAAGTTTGTTACCATTATTATTATTATTGTTCTGACTTGTCCTCTTGTTATCCCTTCATTCGCATTATTACAAGTATTTCTACCATTTTCAATATTCAGGTTGCTGTAGTTGTAGAAAAACTAATAATTTTGGCATATTATTTCTTAAAACAAGACCGTATTTTTGCTTGTCTAATAAATACTTATTGATTCATAGATATTAAGATACAAATGCAAATACAGATGCAGTATAAATATTTAGATACTATATATATATATATATATATATATATATATATATATATATATATATATATATATGAAGAGTTCAGATGTTTAATATTTTCTTCTCAAATTAGCATTTTTCTCTGACTCCTGTGTGTAGGCTCACTAAGTTTACCTTTATTGTGATGAATAAGTTCTTTTCATTGCCTTTGAAATGAAATAATAATAAAAATAAAAAATTTAGGAGAAAATTTCAGATGGCATTTAGAGGTTTTTGCACCTGAACTCTTCATATATATATATTCCTGTTTATGAAAGATAAAAATATTAATAGAAAATAAGAAATTATCCTGCATACTGTAAAGAAAACTTGCAAGCATAATGCATCACAGGTGTTCTAACATCTTCATGAATAGAGTTTAAAATGAATAGAGTTATTATTAATTTGCATAGAGTTAAGGAATAAGTGCTTCACTCATGCCTGCAATGTCTTTAAATGAATGCATCTAGTCTCTTTTGATTTGCTTAGAAAGATAGTTCACTCAAAAATCTGAATGCTTTTCATTACTCACCTCCATTTTAAATCATAAGCAGTATAACTTTCTTCCTACTGTGAAATGTATAAGATTTTTTTAAATATATCGGCTATTCTGTTAAAAAGAAGTCATGCAGGTTTGGAACAAAACTACCAACATAGGCTCATTCTGAAAACGTCCCCCTATGGACATTTCTGTAGATCGCAATTTATGTAGCCAGAAGTACATATGGCTGCATTTCGTCATTCAAACAAACACTACAGGGCGGTATGACGCCATTCACGCTTTTCACACTTACCAGCTGACCGCTTACCTCTGTATGGACGGCTTCATGCAGTTACCGGCTCCAGAAAGCAGGTAAGTCAAAAACAGAAGTCAAAAAATTAAATAAACACGTAAATAACAGGGTGAGAATGTAGTAAAATCTTTTTCTGGATTGCTTTTAAAACACTGTCGGTTGGGTTTAGGGAAGTGGGTGCTTTTGAAAACACTTTTATTTGGGTTTAGGGAGGAAGGAGGGTGGGTCAATCAGTTCAGTCAGTTACTCAGTCAGTCCACAGTGGCCTCAGGTAGATTTACGTGAGGATAGCAGGCACGGAATTCGCGAGAGAAATTTGAGATCCTAAAAGGTGTACACAGCGGCCAACTGCAAAAAACATACCTCCTGCCTAGGATGTATTTGGTGCTCTCCAGAAATGAATGTAGCTGTATGTTTTCAGAATGAGGCTGGGTTGAAACTAATTCAACAAGAACAAGACAAACATTTGATGTCATGAGTTACATGAATTTATGATGTTTAGCTGTTGAAAATATATTTAGATGTAACTGCTTCCTTTTTTATATCTGTGTTTTTTTTTTTATTGCAGGTACAAATCCAGTGTGAACTGCTCATTTAATAGGTCACTAAATGCAAAAAACAAACTGCATATGCACTTCTTGAAGCAAAACCAGCTGGGAACCCCTGAGCTAATACATGCCTTCATTGCTCTAATATGTCAATATTTACAGATGATTTCAACTGATAGGCATATGATCCTGACGTCATGTTTCCAGCCCTTCCTCAGGTCTCAGGAACAGATGAGGGATTCTTGGATTGATTTCGAAGACAATCATCAGAGGGAAAGAGTCCTGATCTGCCGGAGTCCATGATAGCAGAGATGTGAGGGTGAAACAGATGTGATGAGATGTTTGGAGGACGACATGAGTCAACCAGACCAGGAACCCGAGGGTGTTTGATGACCAGCTGAGCTTTACTATCCATATTTCAACATCAAATAAATGAATAAATATTTATATACAGTTGAAGTCAGAATTATTAACCCTCCTGAATTATTAGCCCCCTCTATATTTTTTCCCCAATTTCTGTTTAACGGAGAGAAGATTTTTTTCAATACATTTCTAAACATAATCGTTATAATAACTTATTTCTAATAACTGATTTCTTTTATCTTTGCCATTATATCTTTTATCTTTGATATTTTTTAAGATACTAGTATTCAGCTTAAAGTGACATTTAAAGGCTTAACTAAGCAAATTAGGATAATTAGGCAAGTTAGGGTAATTAGGCAAAGCATTGTATAAAAATGATTTGTTCTGTAGACGATGGAAAAAAATATTGCTTAAGGGAGCTCATAACATTCATTCATTCATTTTCTACCACTTTTCTGGGGCCAGGTCACAGGGACAGCAGTCTTAGGAGAGAACCCCAGACTTCCCTCTCCCCAACCACTTCCTCCGGGGGGATCCCGAGACGTTCCCAGGCCAGCCGAGAGACATAGTCCTCTCAGCATGTCCTGGGTCTTCCTCGAGGCCTCCTCCTGGTGGGACATGAGTGGACATGCCTAGGTAGGCTTCCAGGAGGCATCCAAAACAGATGCCCGAGCCACCTAAGCTGACTTTTCTTGATGCTCACGTTCCATCCTCCCTCACTCGTGAACAAAACCCCAAGATACTTGAACTCCTCCACCTGGGGTAGGGACTTTCCTCTAACCTGGAGATGGCAAACCAACTTTTTTCGGTGGAGCACCATGGCCTCGGACATGGAGGTGCTGATTCTCATCCCAGCCGCGTCACACTCGACAGCAAACTGCCCCAGTGCATGCTGAAGTTCCATGTTCGATGAAGCCAACAGAACAACATTGCCTGCGAATAACAGAGATGAAATCCTGTGGTACCCGATCTGGACCCCCTTCAGCCCAAGGCTGCGCCATAAAAATTATGAACAGAATTGGTGACAAGGGGTTGCCCTGCCAGAATCAAACATGCACTGGAAACAAGTCTGACTCAATGTGAACCAGACTCCTACTCTGTTCATACAGGGACGAGACCGCCCTTAACAGAGCACCTCTGACCCCATACTCCCAGAGCACCCTCCACAGAATGCCACGAGGGACACGGTCGAATGCCTTCTCCAAGACCACAAAACACATGTGGACTAGTTGGGCATATTCCCATGAACCCACGAGCACCCTGGTGAGGGTAAAGAGCTGGTCCAGTGTACCACGGCCTGGACGAAAACCGCATTGTTCCTCCTGGATCCTAGGTTCAACCATCGGCTGGATCCTCCTCTCCAGTACCCTGGCATAGACTTTCCCTGGGTGGCTGAGGAATGTGATCCCCCTATAGTTGGAGCACACCCTCCGGTCCCCCTTCCTAAAAATGGGAACCACCACCCCAGTTGCCCAGTCCAGAGGTACTTTCCCCTCCATGCGATATTGTAGAGTAGGTAGGTAGCTCATAAGATTAACCTTAAAATTGTTTTATTTATAATTTTATTTAAATAAAAATTTATTGTTTAATTTTTTATTTTAATCAAATTCAAAATTATTTAAATTATGTGTTTATATATTTTTCATACGGATGTTTTTTTGTAAAGTTCATTTTTTTAATTATTTCGAGAGGAGCACGTGCTTATGATTGCTTGCGGATCTTAAGAGCTCTGGGCTCTCTCCCGGGACAGCATGCCAAACAAGCTTTCTAAACAATCATCAGCTAAGTGTGAACTTTTAAAAAAAGATTTCTGCTCAGTATACACTACAGTTAAATGTACTATGTTTCAGTTAAACATACTATTTATAAAATTTGTGTGTATTTTTACATTATTTACAGTGTTTATCTGCAAACTTTACACTATATTGCTTTTTATCTCACTATAGAACTGTACATTTTATTTATTTATTTATTTATTTATTTATTTAAATAATTTATATGAGAATAAACATATGAATTTTATTTATTTATTATTCTTATTTATTTATTTATTTATTTTTACTTGTTCCTGTAAGCTTTTTTAAAATTATTCAGCTTTTTTGGCTTGCTGTAATTATTTGCTTGGTTGGTAACACTTTACAATAAGGTTCATTAGTTCATGTTAATTAATGGATTTACTAACATGAACAAACAATGAACAATACATTTACTACAGTATTTCTTCATGTTAGTTAACGTTAGTTAATGAAAATGCAGTTGTTCATTGTTAGTTCATGTTAACTCACGGTGCATTAACTAATGTCAACAAGCATGGACTTGGATGTTAATAATACATTAGTAAATGTTCAATTATGATTAATAAATGTTGTACAAGTGTTGTTCATGATTAGTTCATGTTAGTAAATGCATTAACTAATGAACCTTATTGTAAAGTGTTACCACTTGGTTGTTTAATTTCTTGTTGTTTTTGGATCCTACATCAATTCTTTCTCTTCTTTACCCTTATTTTGTAATCTTGTTTTTATTACATAGATGAACGTTTTTATTCATATAAAGTCTTTGATTTCATTTTTAATTTCTCTGATCAATAATACATTAATTGTACTGATAGTAAAAAGAAGATTAAAAGGTATAGTAATTTCAAAACTTGGGGTGTAATTTAATGTAATGTAATAATGTTACATTATAATATCTGGATTTAACAGACAGAATTTATTATTTATTATGATTAATTTGTAAATGCATCCGCATGTGTGTGTATGTGTGCAGGAATAAAGTTGTCTCCTTTTTTCATGACACACTATTACATCACAGCAGGAGACATCTGAAAGTTTAACATCCTGCTCAGAGCAGAGTGTGCGACAGCTGAGGAAGACAAGACACTGAGCCGCTCATCCTAATACAGGCTCCCAGCAGCCCTCAGTGCCTCTTTATCTAACAAATCGTCACCCTATCCCCTCTATCAAGAACTAACATTATCTCTCAATATCTTTCTCTCCCACTGTTTGGTCTCTGCTGTGTTTTTTTTTTTTTTTATAGTCTGGCTTTCATCAGTTGTAGAAGCTAGCAGCCAGAGAGACATCTGAAGACTGACATTTGAAAAAAATAGAGGGAAAAGGAAAGAAAAAAAGACCAGACAGGAGTAACTCACCAACTGAACTCCCACAGGAGTAAGTGTAGGTCTGTGTTGTCCCATTGGCTTTAATGTGCTGTATCTTCATGAACACTCTATGCCAGTCAGGTAGATGGAAACAATGATTTCACATTCTTCTAATGGAATGAATCTTGTGCTAGAGATGGGAGCTGAATGATAGACACACAGACAGATAATCAATGGTCTCCTGTCAAGAGTTCACGTTCAGAGATAACAACACTGCCATCTAGTGCCAGGGTTTAACTCAAACACAAAGCGCCTTTTATGAATCTTGATACATTTTGAGAATTGACACACAGTATCGCCAGGCATGGGCAGCATTTCTGATCAAATATCAATACAAAATAGTATTTTGTCATTTGTATTTGATGCGGTTTATGAAAATGGGTTTGTATTTTGAATAAAAAAAACTTTAGTGTCTTGTATTTTTGGTTTTTTTAAATACAGTAAAATACTTAGTAAAAAGTACATGATGACATCTTAAAAATGCAGCCTCAGATTGACGCGTTCTCAGTTATTTGCCTAGGCTTAATATCAGAACAAAGAAATTGATTAAGAACGTGGTCAATGCTTGGAGTATGGATGTAAATTATGCAACACACATACAGTTGAGGTCAGAGCCCCCCTTTGATTTTTTTTCTTCTTTAAATTTTCCCTAAATAATGTTTAACAGAGCAAGGAAATTCTCAAAGTATGTCTGATAATATTTTTTCTTCAGGAGAAAGTTTTATTTGTTTTATTTCAGCAAGAGTAAAAGAAGTTTTTAATTTTTTAAAAGCCATTTTAATTATTAGCCCCTTTAAGCTATACTTTTTTCTTCATTAGTCTACAGAACAAAGCATCTTTATACAATAACTTGCCTAGTTACCCAAACTTGCCTAGTTAACCATATTAATCTAGTTAAGCCTTTAAATGTCACTTTAGGTTGTATAGAAGTGTCTTGAAAAATATCTTGTCAAATATTATTTACTGTCATCATGGCAAAAATAAAATAAATCAGTTATTAGAGATGAGTTAATAAAACTATTATGTTCAGAAATGTGTTGAAGAAGTCTTCTCTCCGTTATACAGACATTGGGGGGAAAAATAAGCAGGGGGTCTAATAATTCAGGGGGGATAATAATTCTGACTTCAACTGTAAATAACAGACAAATGGCAACAAAAGTCAACAATCATTGAAAATAGTATACTGCGTTATGCTAAGACAGTATTATATAATGGCAGTAGTGTACAATTTGGCATCAGCATCTTTAAGAAATGAAATGGAATATAATATTAGTCATTAAGAACAGGACGTGGAGCATGTCAGCACATACTCATTCTCAGTCTCAGGGCTGCAGGTGGAAATGCAGAGGATGTTTAGAATAATAAAACACTTAAAGACTGTGTACTGGTGTACAGGCAGCAAACTGGTACTCTTCCAGTTAAAGAAAGAACTGAAACAATCTTGGAAGATTGAGTATACTGGAAAAATAATAGTAGTTTTGAATGGATTGCTGATGTAGATGCCAAGACAATAAGACAAACAAAATACAAATAAGTCCTACAGTGGAGATTCCTACAATACTTCATTGGCTGTTTCAAATGCCAGTAGCTGATCTGTAGATGCAGTGTACAGTTAATGAAGAGATGGCGTGAAAAATGGCACAATACAGTATATGAGACACAAATATTCAATAATACTCCAGTCTATACTGACTGGTCAAAAACTCCAGACTCCCTTTACATGGCAGCAGGGTGTATATGAAGAGTTTATTCGCAAAAACAGACAACTCCATTGTTTAGACGTCATGTTTTATGTTCAATATGCATTGAAGAGCACAATGATTTATAACAAATAAAACTGTAGATTTTAGTAGCTTTCAGAAATCATGTTTTTACATTAAGTATTAAGATTTTAATTGCAAAAAAAAAAAAAAAATACATTTATTGAACAAAAGAAATAAAATAACCTCTTCATATATCACCAGGGCTTGACATTAACACCCGCCAACCCACCAAATGCGGGTAATTTCAGCTGTGGCGGGTTAGACAAACATTCCCATTAGCCACTTTGGCTGGTTGAAAATAATTTTTAAACTAGTTTTCTTAAAAGCAGGGTTCGACAATAAGAATGCCCCAATAAGCGTGCAAATGTGATTTTAGAATTGAGAGGCAGCATGACTAACAAAAATAATTGTGTTCGCGCAGGCAAAAGAAAGCTGGTGAATACCAAATGAGAGGATAATCCAACACAATCTCACGGCAATTCGTAACTTTTTTTTAGTGGCTAATTCGTACGAATTTGTACAATCTAATTCGTACAATTTAGTACGATTTGCTCATCCTCCAATGACGGTTGGGTTTAGGGGTGGGGTTAGGTGCCACGCCTCCTTTTTAAAATCGTACCATTTCGTACGACTGAACTCGTACGAATTCGTACGAATTAGCCACTAAACTGTCAAAACGTAAAATACTTACGTTTTCTCGTGAGATCAGGCTGGATAATCACTCACGCTAACAACTGATGTGATGCACGCGACTGTTTAAAACGCGAGCGTGCTCCCGTTTTATGGACAAAATTATTAGCCCTCTAAGCTATATATTTTTTGATAGTCTACAGAACAAACCATCATTATACAATAACTTGCCTAATTACCCTAACCTGCCAACCTGCTAATTACCCTAACCTGCCAATTTAACCTAATTAACCTAGTTAAGCCTTTAAATGTCAAAAAAATCTAAATCAAGAAATTTTAGCATGTCAAAGTCATATTTATGCATATAAAATATATTTTCCAAACAAAAAAATTGTGATAAGTGAAAATGCAGAGTGGCTAGTAACCTTGGAAAACTACTAGCCACAGTGGCTGATGATCAAAAAAGTTAATGTCAAGCCCTGTAAATCACCCTTTTAAAATATAAGACTGTTAAGAGATTTCACTGGCCGTGTAAGAGATATAGTACTATTCCAACTCATTCTCCGCATTACATGGTTTTTACATAAAAAAAAACATCTTCGAGACAGGACTTTCTGTATGAAATTTGTTCAAAATTTATGCTAAAATGAAAGAGTAAGTCAGTTTAATGGTGAAGGGATTGATCGAATATGCCTAATGATTGAAGGTTTGCGAAGAAATGTTAGGCTCTCAGGTAAAAGTATTTTGTAGTATTTTAAAAATACAAATTACATTATTTTATTTTGAGACATTTGTGGCTGCTGTATTTTGTTTAATTTTGATACACGTAAAACTGAGGTATTTGATATTTTATTTTAAAATACATTTCAAAGTATTTTTGCCCATCCCTGAGTATCCCCAAGCAAAATGTTGCAATATCCCCATGTATCAATATATTATTACAGCCTTAGAATTCACAGTACAAAAATACACCTATGATCTATTACTTAAAGGAATACCTCACTATCACTACTGGAACTCTATCTACTCACACTCAAGTTAGAAGGCCTAGTTCTGAACCTTAATGAGTTTCTTTCATCTGTTGAAACCAAAAGAATGCTATTTAGAAGAAAGCTAAAACCTGTAACTACTAACTTCCATAGCAGGAAAAACAGATCAGTAAATATTTACAGGTTTCCAGCTTGCTTCAAATATCTTCTTTTGAGTTTAACAGAAAAAAAAGAACTCATGAAGGTTTGAATCAAGTGAAGGGTGAGTAGATTATAGCAGATTCTTTTTTGGGTGAACTATGCCTTTAATGAAAGAACTGAAATGTGTATCTGATGGACACTTTACTGTCCCACAAGGCCAAGTATGCACTAGTAGGTCACCTGATATTGATTTTTTTACTTACAAGGTTTAAGAGGAATAAGATCAGATAATCAGCCAAATATATTTATATTTATATCCAGTCATAACATGGTGAATGACAGTTTTCAGGCATCCTTCCTCCACCCCAAGACCTCTATTATTAATAATCTATTATTATTATACCATTTTAAGGATTTGGGGGATTCACTGGGTTCAGGCTATGTTCCTCTGGTCTCCACGCCAAATATGCTTACTAATTGCTCAATCAGATTGTGTGTGAGGGCAAACTGCTGTTGTTTTTGAAGCTTTATTGCCTCTGTAACCTTACACTTTCGTTGTATGCAAAAGAGCAATTTGAACATTTTGCTACACAATTGCTTTAGTGTTAAACAAGGATTTGAAACCATGAGTGTAAATGACAGCATGCTCATTTTTCTTTCCAGTTTGAAAACCCCTGTGACATGGTGAATGGTATGTAATGTAATGTATAGGGTAATCTGTAGAGATCAGTGAAGTGTTTGTTAAGAAAGAGTCCTCGGGCTGAGTTGGACAGGTGATATCTTCTGAAATAAGGCAGGAATGTCTGAGACAGATACCACAATAGAGGACAATGATGTACGGTGTAATGAAGATGAGATGCAGAGGCTGAGAATGAACGAGGGAGGGAAAGACAGATGAGAGTATACTATCAAATGATAACACAACTCTTCTTCTGTAAATAGGACATCACACTGGAAGAAAAGGTATATATCTGATAAAGAGAAAGAGAGAGTCAAGAAAAAGAAAAATCATCTCCACTGTTTGAGGTTTAAGAAGAGTCCTGTGCTCATGGACAACATAGAACATATACAGTTGAAGTCAGAATTATTAGCCCCCCTGTTTATTTTTTCCCCAATTTCTGTTTAATGTGTTTTTTTTCAACACATTTCTGCACATAATAGTTTTAACAACTCATTTCTAATAACTGATTTATTTTATCTTTGCCATGATGACAGTAAATAATATTTGACTAGATATTCTTCAAGATACTTCTATACAGCTTAAAGTTACATTTAAAGGCTTAACTAGGTTAATTAGGTTAACTTGGCAGGTTAGGGTAATTAGGCATGTTATTGTATAATGATGGTTTGTTCTGTAGATTATCGGAAAAAATATATAGCTTAAAGGGGCTAATAATTTTGTCCATAAAATAGGTTTTAAAAATTGAAAACTGCTTTTATTCTTGCCAAAATAAAACAAATAAGACTTTCTCCAGAAGAAAAAATATTATCAGTCATACTGTGAAAATGTTCTTGCTCTGTTAAACATAATTTGGGAAATATTTTAAAAGGTTTCAAAATTCAAAAAGGGACTAATAATTCTGACTTCTGAATAGTATATAATAATTCTGAATAATAATTCTGAAAAAAAATGGCACCTTTATTTAAACCAACTTTAATGTTTCAAAATACTCATCAAAACATTGTAAAAGAAATATTTTTTTCCAATTAAGTCTTCTAAATTAATACAACTACTTCCTATGACAAAAACTTTTTATATGTGAATAAAAGCCTGAATTCCATCTAGATTCAAAGCCATAGCTAAAGTTTTTTTTTTCAAAATATACATAAGCTGCCTTGTATCTACCCAGGAATCTATCATCACGTAGGCAGCATCATAACTGTTTTGAAACCTTTGATTTTTGTGTATAAGTTGTAGAGTGAAAATTTTCCTTTGATGCTTCGAATTAAAGCTCTTGTTGCATATACCAATGGGGTGCATAACCAATGGGGTGCCTCAGGGTTCAGTGTTTGGTCTTCTTCCCAATATGCAGTAAACAACCTAACCAAGTCCAATAAAGCACAAAGCTTCTATCAATGCTATAATATGGAGTTCCATCAGTCATTTCTTCTGACAACCCCACAACTTAGCTCACTTTTTTGGATTGGATGGCATGGCACCTTCGTTTTTCATGTGTCAGTCTGTCTAGAGAACAAGCATATGCAATACAATCTCACTACAATTTGTAGCCTTTTTGATTTAGTGGCTTATTCGTATGAATTCATACAATCTAATTCGTACAATTTAGTATGATTTGCTCATCGCCCAATGACGGTTGGGTTTAGGGGTGGGGTTAGGTGCCACGCCTCCTTTTTAAAAACGCACAATTTCATACGACTGAACTATAATACTTATAAATACTTACGTTTTCTTGTGAGATCAGGCTGGCATATCTGCAAAATCTTCAAAGCATATTCAGCCATGAATTTGTGAGGATAAATGAGTTGAACATATGGCCAAGGCCACCGCATGGACTTGTTCTGTTTGAACATTCACCTCATGTCTTGGGTGTAACTAAACATTACTTTATTATGAACCAATGATGAGTTAAAGAGCCCATATTATACATGAAATAGGGTCATATGTAGGTTGTAAGGGTCTCCAACAACAGTCTAATATGCATGCAAGGTCAAAAAACACTTTGATGGTCTTATAATCTGCATTTATTTTTACCTAATTATCCCAGCGACTCCCATATGAATCGTTCAGCGATTCATTTGTTCCCAACCCCCTCCTCAGCGCGAAGCTAATCTGCGCTGATTGGACCGATGACAGCCTGCTGCGATTGGTCGACAGTGACAGGCTTCAGCACGAGACAGAGTGAAATGCCCAGCTGCTAATCAACTATATAAAAGTAGTCACAGTGCACACACGCTTCATAGTGTAAGTCTTTTTTCACACACACGCACACACACACACACACACACACACACACACACACACACACAACCCTCCTCAGAAGAACTGGGGAGATCGACGCGAGTCTCCTAGCCTCTCTCTCACACACACACACACACACACACACACACACACACACACACACACAACGCTCCTCAGAAGAACTAGGGAGAGCGACGCGTCACACACTCGACCTGCTCTTTTTCTCTCTCTCTCTCTCACACACACACACACAAACACAAACACACACACACACATCACGTTCCTCCTCAGAACTAGGGAGATCGACACGAGTCTCCTTTCTCCTAGCTTACGATGGCCATAGCAACGACAAACGGCAGTGGAACGCGAGCTCACAAAAGCATTTAACGTTAAATCCGTAAACAAAGCGGCACGCGTCGCGTTTTTAACGTGGCTTACATGCGATAAGAGAATATAAAGAGTAACCGCGTGTACTGTACCAGGTTAACAAGTAACAAAACACAATAAATACATAATTTGCAAGCTAGAGTAAACGAGGCAACAATTTTAATCGCACTTACTTACACTAGTGAATAAACCTCAACCACTGACTCTTCACAGTTTCATCTTTGGGTAGAGACTGTCAATATTATCCATCTGAGCACAGCGTGACTTCATTCGACCGGCGGCGTCTGTGTGTGTGTGTTTAGTGTTTTTTCTGTGTTAGTGGGCGGGGCCGCAGGTTTCAAATCTTCCTGGTTTGCGCGCGTAACTACTGGCGAGGCTTGTGTTTCGTAGCTGCGTCATCGCGAAACACCTAATGACTCGTTATCAAGACGACTCGTTTGAAGCACTATGAGTCAACTCTTTTATAGATGAATCAATAATTTTAAAAACTGTACACTTACAGATTTAAGCCTTAGCTGGATATTTCACTTCACTTAGAGCTGTGTTACACACTACATGGAAGGGCATTTTCAAAAACCCATAATATGGGCTCTTTAATGTATGCACTAATCATGAACTAACCTTAAGTACAAAGTGAGTCACATGAGTTTATGTGTGAATAACGGCCACCTTAATTACTTGTTAGTACATGATTGTTTGTTATTTAATGTATTAATCACCACATTAGTTTATGCTTAAATTAACCATCTTGAGCTCTTAATATATAATGTCATGACTTGGAGGGACACATCATCATTAATCCATTCTTAACTACTCATGAACTCCTTACGCACACCCGTCTAGTGCTGTTACACTGATTAACAATAGAAAAGTGGTCAGTCAACGTCAACATCAACAGTTTAAACACAGGAGTTCATGAGTAGTTAAGGATGAGCTAATGGTGATGTGCACCTCCAAGTAAAGTACATAAACAGCTCATGAGTTCATATTGGTTGCATTTAGCTTAAACTTAAATGTTAATTAATACATCAATTAACAACATGTACTAACAAGCAATTAAGGTAGCCATTATTCATGATTCACTCTTGTGAATCATGTTGTAGTTAATGTTAGTTCATGATTAGCACATGCCTTAACTCATCACAAGAAAGTAATGTTTAGTTTATATATTAATACATCATTATTCATGTACATTTATTGATAAGTGTTACCAAAGTTTTGTGGAAACTTTTCAAACAAGGTAAATATTTATAATGTGTACTATACATTTAATGTACTCAGTGATAACAAAGCCTTGCAATATGCATCTTGCAATATTTTGATAATCTTGAAATTAGTGCTGCGTTAACGCGAGACTCTTATCACGCTACAAAAAAATATCGCCGTTAATCTATTCTCAAAGTTGGGTTGGGAGCTGGGTCTATTCTACGCAAGCTTTGGTGACTTTCACCTTGATATTTAAGCGCGGATGTATACCTGACTGGTGAGCCGTCTGACAAAAAAGTGCCCTACTGAATCAAACCAGCAGGAGGCCTGACATTTTATTCATATGCCGTGACAAACTGGGGTATTAGACGCAAATAAGAAGCAAGGACTGGGGAGAGTGTTATAGAGTTTACTAATGCCAAATGGAAAAAAAAAAAAAAAAATTCTGCATTTCGCGATGGGTGTGTTTGCCTGTGTGTGCGGTCCTTTACTGACAGCCACGTGTGTGGATCTTGTCGGAAAATATGGCGAAAGGTCCGTGGTGTTTACTTCAATAATGCCTCTAATATATGCATACTCCTCATGTCTTAATAGGGTATATGCCGAGATAGTGTTGTTCCCATACTGATAAACTTCAGATGACCGGTTATTGTGAGTTTTTCCATTTTATACAATTCCTTTTACAGCATCGATTTTGTAATGTAATTAAAATACAATCAGTTCAATAGACTTTGGCATTCATTCAGTTGCTCAAGCGTAAAACGAAACAAAAAGCCGTTTACTCGCTCGCGCCCGTCAGAATCGGCAGGCTAGCACAGAAGCTTCATTGAGTATACTGGGGTAAAATAAATGCTCATATTATAAAGACATGACAGGGAAAATGTAATCTAATGCAGTGCTTCTTGTACTTACTTTATATTGGATATCACTCACCCAGTGGAGATCGCTGATTTTTAAAGAAAACAGACCTTAAACGTGCTGATTTTGCAATTGCATACAGTTAACCGGAAGCACTTAACCCAAGGTACAGGCAAATTAAAAGTCCTATTGGCATGCTTCGGCATATACCTTATTCCATTTCTGTTTAGTTCAGTTATGACTTTAGTGGGATTAAGGTGATCAAAAATCGCTGTTTCGACCTTATGTAGGCCTACAGTTCAAAATTTATGTTTAACTGATTAAACAGTTAGTCAACACAAGTACATCTTATTGAACATAATTTATTTTCATCACCAATTATCATAGTAGAACAGTTCCTCAAGCAGTTTGTGATGCATTTTGGAAACCGGAAATGAGCCCCTGGTCTAATGCGCCACCTGGCTTGAGAAACCCATTCTCAAAGATTTACTTTTAGTGATTATTTGGGTAGCACACATATTCTGAATACCTTCGGCAGAATTCAAATGAGTCATTTTAATCTGGATTAATCAAGGTTAATTCCAAGAATAATCTAGATTAATCTAGATTAAAAAAATGAATCTATGCCCACCTATACTTGAAATACATTGTTCGATTCTATCACGGATGTACTGTATAAACTTATGACACTACCATCAAGTCAAGGTAATGAAATCAATGTAATCAAGATCCTAATGTTAGAGGAACTGCAGACCGTGTGAATTTGGATTAAACCTGCATATAAAATGAAGTGAGACTAAAGGGGTGTCCCAATTCTCTTTAGCTTGAAGGTGTAGGGCTAAGGGGAAAGGGTAGATACCCCTTCAAATGGAGATTTTTCAAGCAAGGGGTAAGAAAATTTCCCAGAATACACCAGCCACAACAGCAGGATAGCTGCACCCGGAAGTAAGGAGATCCACAAGTATTTTTTGTCATTATTATGAATTTTTACAACAAACAAACATATGTTTTAATACATTCATAACCGCGTTCGTGTTTCACCATCATGCTTTTAAAAAAACGCTAAAATAAAAACCGCTAAATTCCGTTATCTATAATCCATAATGAAAACTCCTGTATAGCAGTTCCACAACATACTGTCACTCGATGACACTCGAATACCCTGTCAGAAAAGTCTAGTGGCTTGGAATGACCTTTTTACAGTGTCTGCTATAATGTGAATGTTGTTTTTTGTGTGTTTACATGAATATGGCCACTGTAAACTACTATAACACAGTATGGTTACAAACTTATTGCCACATTAGACCATTATGACAACATGACATATGCCTTCAGTAATTTCCTGAAGATAAATACCAAAAAAATAACGCAACCAGAATAAGAACAGCAGTCGCTATCGTCAATCTCATATGAAGCAAGAGATCGCGATGACATACAGTATGATGACGTGTGCAGGTGTTGTTCCATTTCTTAGGGGAAATTTTAAAGCCCTTCCCCTTCACACTCTGTTTCATGTGCCAAGGAGAAAGCGAGTGGGTCAGGGTACAAAAATAGAATTGGGATTGGGCCTAAATAGCATCATATGCAAGAGTGCTGCTAATCAACCTACTATGTGTGCATGTAAATTGTGATTTAGATTCTTTATCCTCGCCAAAAAGGATCAGCAAAAACAAGTAAAGATAAGCACACGTGTGTTGTGTGGGAATGTGTGTTGATTGATATAGCATGCATTTGTCTACAACATCATTCAGGGCGTTTAGCATATGATTAGATGGCTGTGAGCATTAAAGTTCACACATGACACAGTAACACGCCGTTGACATTCACCAACCTCTCAAACTGACAAAAGCAGAGCAGTGTGTGAAACTGCTGTCACGCAATGAAAGCATGTGACTGACAGAGACAAAGAAATCAAGAGAGGGTTCTCTATAGTACCCTGTTTTCTTTGGGATGTTTGACAGCAGTTTAACATTCGACAGTTAACTTAGCTATATGTTGTTACACATGTAATATATGGAGTGATTTCTGAGTATGAATTTTGACACAACAAACCATTTACTTATATCTAACAATAAGTTAGTTGTAGTGGTTTAGGTATTAGATAGAAATGAGGGAAGCATTGGCATGAGTTCATATAGCGTTAACTAATAGTCAAATGTCAGCTAAGTAGTTTACAAACTGATAATAACTAGTGTTTTTTTAACCCAGGCTCATTCTGGAAACGTATTTCTGGAGAGCGGCAAATTTTTCTTTGCAGCTTTTGTTTTCACAAATCCACCAGTGGCCACTGTGGATGCTTTTTGAGATCTCAAATTTCTCTCACGGGTTCCCGCCTGCACTTCTCGTGTAAATTTACCAGAGCCCGCTATCAACTGACTGACTGACTGACCAACTGACTGACCTCCACACTCCCTTCCCTAAACTTAACCGATAGTGTTTTAAAAAGCACCGATTGACCATCGCTGAACCACTTCCCTAAACCCAACCGACAGCATTTTGAAAAGCAATCCAGAAAAAGAAAAGCCCTTTCATTTTTTACCACCTTTTCAGATTTTACCAAGTTCTCACCCTGTCATTTACTTGTTTGCTTTATTTTTTGCCTTTTTTTTGTCTTACCTGATTTTTAGAAGCGTTTTTGGCAGGACTTTCAAGGCTCTCTGCGTTTCAAGTCCACCAATGTACACTACAAGTCACAGGACAAAATGGTAACAGCAGGAAAGCCATCCATATGGAGGTAAGCTGCTAACGCGAAAAAAAAATGGCGTCATACCCCATAGCGTTGGTTTTAAAGACAAAATGCAGCTAAATGTACTTGACGTAGGGGTGCGGTCCCCCCGCCCACCAATATTGATTGACAGCTGCGCGCATTAACATGTCTGGTAGTCACGTGTATAATCATATCAACAAGAGAGGATGAGCGCAAAGCAACTGGGAATAAAAGATCTGTTCAGCTCGCTAGGATCATTAATCAAACGTGATCAAGAGTGAGTTTTACAAGTTTAAAATGTTTTAAAACAGAGCACGTGTGTAATGAATTACAGCGTTTCACTTCAGATTCACTTAATCAGCACAGCCGCGTGTCAGAACAATTATAAAGGAAGACGCTTCAATCCCGGTTTGTGGACGTTAAATCAGGTTTATTTTGTACATTAACATAAAAAATATCCATACAGCAGTGGATATTACCAGTCTCATGTCACTTATGCGTGCAAAATGAGTGCAAAGCTTAAGGGCCCAGTACAAAAAAACAGCAACAGCTTTTTTCCAGCTATAATACAGACACTTCAAACAGCTATAATAAATCTGATGGGTGTTTTGAGCTGAAACTTTACAGACACATTCTGGGGACACAAAATACTTATATTAAATATGAATAAAGGGGTAACCTATGTGCCCTTTAAAGATATCAAATTCTCAACAGCAATACATTTTTCTCCATTAACTGAAAGCTAAACTGAAACTGGACTTCATGACCTATTTCTGATACTTACCAATTGAGATTTTTTGCCATCGAATATTAATCCTTTTTTAACTGTACACAATTTTTGATTCTGAATTGAATTTTGAATTTCAGTTTTTAAATCTTGATTAAAGACATTTAACCTTTGATTCAAATTAGATTAGATTAGATAAATTAGATTCAACTTTATTGTCATTACACATGTACAAGTACAAGGCAACGAAATGCAGTTTAGGTCTAACCAGCAGTGCAATAGCAGCAAGTGCAGGATACAGGTATAAGTTATAAAGTGCAGTTATAGAAAAACTATGGTAATATTTACAGATGGATGTACTATAAACATTATATACAGGTTGTGTTAGCTATGAACAGAGATTTACAATAAATGAATATATGTACAGGATGCTATTAAGAATCAGAAGTGTGCAGATAAACACAATTACAAATGTATATGTACAGTGGGTGTGTACATAATTAGAAATGTTCATGTGCAGTGGGTATGTACAGTTCAAATAAGTAAATCAGTGCAATGAATATGTGCAAACTTTAAATGTGCAAATGTTAAATAGTGCAGTGATTGTGAGGAATATAAGTTAAAGGAGTGTCCGGGTGTATTGAGGGGGCAAAAGAGTCAGTGAGGGGCAGAGTTCAAAAGCGAGACAGCCATGGGGAACAAGCTGTTCCTCAGTCTGCTGGTTTTTGTCCGGGGGAACCTGAAGCGCCTGCCGGAAGGCTGGAGAGAAAACAGTCTGTGAGCAGGGTGAGAGGTGTCCCTAAGAATACTGCGTGCTCGGCGCAGACAGCGTTTCTTCTGGATGTCCTCAATGGCTGGCAGTGTGGTCCCTGTGATGCGTTGGGCAGTTCTACCACCCGCTGCAGTGCCTTACGCTCCGCAACAGAGCAGCTTCCATACCAGACTGTGACGCAGTTGGTCAGGATGCTTTCTATTGTTCACCAAGACAGCTGATGAAAGCTGGTTCTTCTTAAGTTGCCTCAAGAAGAATAGGCGCTGGTGAGCCTTCTTGACCAGGCTGGAGGTGTTGGTGATCCAGAAAAGGTCCTTTGAGATGTGGGTCCCCAGGAACTTGAAGGATGAGACAGACTCAACGGCCATCCCATTAATGTGGATGGGATCATGTGAGCCTGTTCGTCCCTTCCTGAAGTCCACAATGAGCTCCTTGGTCTTGTTGGTGTTAAGGAGCAGATTATTGTCGATGCACCAAGTGGCCAGATGCTGTATCTCCTCCCTGTAGGCAGTCTCATCATTATTGCTGATTAGACCAATCACTGTGGTGTCATCTGCAATGTATGTTGTTACTTCAGTGTGTACAGTTACATCTGTCAGTTATGTGTTAAGTTCCTTCTCTATAATATTTTTTATTGGTTTTGTATAGCACTTTGTTACACATTCTTGTTTTTAAATGTTTTTTATAAATAAATTGACTTGACTTGGACAACTTGAATTTGAAAGCATCACCTGTGTACCCCATCCATCTCAAGTCCCATGAAGGAGCGATGATAGTGGAAGACAGAGGACCAGGTCTGGGACAACTTAGGTAACAGTTTTGATTATGTTTGTGTGATTAGAAAGAGGTTGCTGCATGCAACAGACACAATATAAACAACATTCAAATTAAATTATGTAATGTTGATTTAAGGCTTACTAATAACAACTTTTTAAAAACGTCATGTAAAAAATTCATTCATTCATTTTCTTTTCAGCTTAGTCCCTTTATTAATCTGCTGTCGACATAGCAGAATGAACCGCCAACTTATCCAGCATATGTTTTACACAGTGGATGCCCTTCCAGCTGTAACCCATTACTGCGAAACATTCACACCCATTCACACACATACTGAACACTACGAACAATTTAGCTTACCCAATTCACCTATAGCGCATGTCTTTGGACAAGCTACAGGACAAAATGGTAACAGCAAGAAAGCCATCCATGACGTGAAAAGAAATGGCGTCATACACTGAAAAAAATTATTCAAAGATGATTCCTTGGATTTACTAAATTTTTTTACATTAAGTGGTTGTAATCAATTTATTTGGGCTGAATTTAAACAAACAAATTAAGTTGAACATTATTAAATTTAATTTGTTTGTTTAAATTCAACACAAATAAATTGTTTGCAACAGTTTTGTATGCAACACTTTTTTCAGTGTACCCCATAGCGTTGTTTTTAAAGACGAAATGCAGCCAAATGTACTTCTGGTTACATAATTCGGAATCTCTAGAAATGTATATAGGGATACGTTTTCAGAATGAACCTATGTTGATAAAATCATTTGACTCTACATACTAATGAACATTTTAAGGTCATCATTCTTCACAGTAATACATCATGTTATGAATCATAAAACATTTTAAGTGTGAGACTGAACCTGCACAAGTTGCTTGATTTGTTGTTCGTACAGCTATCAGAAAAATAATATTGATATATTTAACTCCGGTCATTCCACACATGCATTCGGCACAACAATTTATTTTGAATTTGTTAAAGTTTCACAGCCAACAATAGTATTTAGCACTAATAGCACAAAGTAAAAATGTAAGATTTTTTAAATATCTGACAAAATTCAAACAATGCCCAACCCTACACTTAACTCTGTGTCTGGTTTAGTTCCTCTGTTTTTTCAGCTGTCTTATTTTTAAGGTCAGAGCAATTGTGGCCATTTATATAACTCATCCAAAGCAATTTTAAAATAAGCCTTTACCTCAATAAACCTCTGATTTGCTTCTTATTAATAGTTATAGTAGTTTAGGTATAGGATAATATTAGGATTAAGTTTAGGATTAAGGAATCTTAAATATAGTCATTTGGTATAATTTGTGCGTAGTTATCATTCTCTACCCCAAAGGGGTTTGAGGTTGGTTAGATTTTAGAAATCTCTTAAAAATGCAAATAAATATTGAAGTAAATAAATACATCATTATAGAAACACATTATTGAAGTTATGATTGCCAAACTCCATTTATTTAATTAAAAATACATTAGTAATATTGTGAAATGTTATTACATTTTCATTAGTGCTGGGCAAAGAATTCTACTGTCTGTAATAATTTTGTGTATATAAATACACAAATGCATGCATGTATTTGAGAAATTGTTATTTATATTTAAATATAACATATATATCATGTCAAAACAAACTTTTATTTTGGATGCCATTAATCGCCATTAATCTTTGCCCAGCAATCATTTTAATATACACTTGTATTACTTTTAATACATATTTGTTACTTTATCATTTATATATAATTATAATACACTGTAAAAAATGCAGGGTTTCACACAGTTCTTCCATGTTGTCCCAACACAAATTGATTAAGTTACTGTAACACTTTTAACAAACTTATATGGATTAAACATAAAAATATTAAGTTGTCTCAATGAAATCTCAAGAATTGTGTTGTTTTATAAATAAGTAGTTTGAATCCGTGTATGCTGATTTGGTGCTCATGTATCATTTCTTATGATCAGTTTATAATAAAAAAATATGTTTGGACATTTAGATTAATATATATATTCATAAAAATTATGTTTTGTTTTTAATGCCACATTTTATAATTGCATGCATCTGGACTGCATTAAAGATGTACATGCAATATTTTGCAGTGTAAGAAGCACTGTATGAATCATTTGCCTCACTCCAGCTGAATTTTATTCTATACTTGCCTGGATATAAATATTCTAGCTCTCTCTCTCTCTCTCTCTCTCTCTCTCTCTCTCTCTCTCTCTCTCTCTCTCTCTCTCTCTCTCTCTCTCTCTCTCTCTCTCTCTCTCTCTCCTCTCTCCTTCTCTCTCTCTCTCTCTCTCTCAGGAGGGCTGTCTGGCTTTTTGGGAGGTTCTGTCAGAGATCAATAAACTTTTTTTTCTTTGTCTGATCTAAACCAGAACTATAACAATATTGCTGCTGCTTTTCAAAGTCAACAGAAGCAAATCTGAGCTGATGTTTAACGGCTGTTATAAAGGTCTGTAATAAATTGTCCTCTTGTCAGTCATTCTGAAAATCCCATTGCATTATACATAAACAGTACATTACTTTAATCATATGCAGTTGAAGTCAGAATTATTAGCCCCCTTTGATATTTTTCTTCTTGTTTAAATATTTCCCAAATGGTGTTTAACAGAGCAAGGAAATTTCACAGTATGTCTGATAATATTTATTCTTCTGGAGAAAGTCTTATTTGTTTTATTTCAGCTAGAATAAAAGTATTCTTTTAGTATTCTAAAAATATTATTTACTGTCATCATGGCAAAGATAAAATAAATCAGTTATCAGAAATTAGTTATTATAACTTATGTTTAGAAATGTGTTGGAAAAATCTTCTCTCAGTTAAACAGAAATTGGGGCAAAAATAAGCAGGGGGGCTAACAATTCATGGGGGCTATGAATTCTGACTTCAACTGTATGTCTTTTTTGCATGCAGAATGAGGATGAGAGATCCTGGCTATAGGAATAATATCAAAATTCTTCTAGAAAATATTTATAAGTTTAAATATTATCTATCTGGCTCCCGAGGGCAACATCAAACAACAACTTTCAGCCATTCACTTGCTTTTTTATTTATTTATTTTTTGTTTTAAATTTTTTTAGCTTCCTTCTCTTTTTCCTCCATGTCACATCACATTTGGCGGTGCTCTCAGGGAAAAGGGCATTGTGGCTGTGGATGAGTCAAAGCTCCAGGCTGTCAGGCAGACCTGCGGTAAAGGTTAGCCAGGCAGGGAGGCCTGTGGCTGGGCCGTCACACAGCGCTCGGCAGTCGCCCCCCTGAGAACCTGCCGTCAGACCTGCATTCATCACTAAAAAACTCACCTGTTTATGCACTTACAATCCAGTCTTAGAATTGCTAGGAGCACAAAAATATGCTTTCGTTTGTAGAAAAATCTCACACACACATACTGTATGTTGTTCCGAAATCTTGTTATTTATATTTTCATATAATTTTTTTTGAAGACCTTAATACACTGCATTTTTTGCATTTTTTACACTGTAAAAAGCTGATGCGTTTACATATAATTTGTGGATGTGTGTAAACGTAACATTCTGTAGTGCATTTAGTTATTGCCCAGCAGGTACACAACATCATAAGACGTTAATATTAGGTTAGATTTAGGTTGTGACGTCAGGTGACCAGGTGACCAATGTCTAGCTAGTGTCTAAAGATTTAGGCTGTGTTGGAAAGTGACCAAAATCCAACGTCGAGCCAACATATTAAACCACTGTCATATTGACGTCAAATACAGACATTTCTTTGTCAGGTATGGCAACCAAACTCCAACATCTGATAGACGTCATGGTGGTAACGTCCACACAACGTCAAGCTGTAACATCATTAGACATTGATATTTGGTTGATTTTATGATTTTATGTTAATTGATTGAGGTTCTGATTAAGTTGGACGTTAGGTTCTGATGTCAACCTGATTTTCATTTCCAAACAAAATGCAATGTCCCCTCAACGTTGGGGTACAATGTCAATCTAACGTCATGTTGACGTCTTGTGCTTGCTGGGTGTTTAAGGCTATTTTGAACATCATACAGTAAACATCTGTCATCTTTTCATCAGTGATCATCATGCATCTAAACATTCTCTGGGTCAATGCATGTAAAGATTTTGGACATCTTCTTGGACTTTTAACGCTTCCAAACAGTTTGCTGCAATTATAAAGCGCCCTTGTTATGATGCAATTTACCTTCTATGTGCAATTTGATTGGACAGGAATCACAGGACTGATTTTTCAAATCCCCATAGACAAGAAAAAATAAAGTAGTGACTGCAGGTTCAAGGAAAGTAGTGGAGTAAAAGTAGTGGAGTAAAAGTACAGTTACTGCAGTAATCATGTACTCGAGGGAAAATAAGAGTACACATTTTTAAAACTACTTATTAAATTACGATTTCTGAAAAAACTACTCAATAACAGTAATTTGAGTATTTGTAATTTGTTACTTTAAACCACTGTTGATAGATAATTAGGACATTAATATAATGTGAATGTTTATATATAATATAATAGTGTTTTGAATAGCATTCTGAGAACAATAATATTACATGATACTGAAACATTATGAAAAAAATTGAATAAAGATAATTAAAAAAGACAAAAAAATGTGTTAATATATTGTCTAAAAATCATAAATGTTTTCAGCACTTATAGAACCTTCCAAAATAACATTTTCATAACTTTAGGGAAACATTCTTCGGGAGAATTCATTCATCCAGGAGAACATAACATGTTCTAATTATATTTTCAATGGCATTTGAGAACATTAATATAATATGACACTAAAACATTATGAAAATTAATTGAATAACTTTATTATAACCAAAAATAATGTTTAAACAGTGTTTAAAAACTGGCCATTTTGAATGTTCTAAGAACATTTAAAAAATAGCAATATATAAGGATGTGAAAAAGGGAACATTTTTGGAAACTAAAAATGTTTGATGTAAACTTCCAGTCACTGGAGTATCAATATATTGTCTGCTTAAAATCTACTAATACCTTATTTTGATGGTCCTCAACACATTCTGCTAAATATATGTAACTTTTAGAGTACAGGTCAGTTTATTCTACCTTTTTACCTATCACTCTTCCCAGCAGGCACACGACATCATAAGATGTTAATATTAGGTTAGATTTAGGTCATGACGTCAGGTGACCAAAATACAATGTCTAGCCAGCGTCTAAGGATGTTGTTTTGACGTTCAACAATGACGTCAAATTACGCTGATTTGGTTGATTTTAGGTTGTGTTGGAAAGTGACCAAAATCTAACGTCTGATAGATGTCATATTGGTAATGTCCACACAACGTCAAGGTGTAACATGACTAGCCGTTGATGTTTTATTTATTTTAGGTTGATTTTAGGTTGGACATTAGACTTTGACGTCAACCTGATTTTCATTTTCAAACAAAATCCAACGTCCCCACGACTTTGGGGTACGTTGGGGTACAACATCAATATGAAATCATGTTGACGTCCTGTGCCTGCAGGGCTAGTTTATTCTACTAATACTCTAATAAAAGTGTGTTGACATGTAGTTGCAAAGTTCTTTATTGATCGTATTCTTTGCGTATGAGCAGGCGCAGCCATATGAATCTTTTTGGCTCAAGACATCCAGTCTCAATAACTTCCATTCAGTTTTAGATGTTAAAAACAGCTCATTACGCTGCTTGATGTTGCAAACTGATAATTTCTTATTATATTATTCTGCTTTGTCTGTATTGTCATGAACACACTTGTTTGTAGAGCAAGTAGTTTGACCGTTTTTGCCGTTTATTATTCCAAGTAAGGTGACTGAATCTAAAGTTACAATCGCAAAAAGAGCGCTCTTCCGCATTAAACAACAAGGTCAATATGGTCAACAGAATGTCTAAAACAAAATATGGATCAACCATGACACAAACTATTGTTATGTTGGCTTCCAAATTCACCAAAGATTAAAAGTCGAAAACAACTAAAAACAGTAAAGTTATGACATGGAAAACATCAGTTCATGAGAATTTATGGTTTCAACAAATATAATTTGGACCAAACGATGGTGTAAATAACTTGTGCTTGTGTCATTATTTCAGACATATAACAAACAAAAATTAAATCCAATAAATTTACAATTAAACTGTGCTTGTGTTTACTTAAAACATTTAACTAACCAAATAAATAAATAACTAAATGAATACATAAACTATAAAGTTGTTTCCGTGTTTTGGCCTACACAACTGTCATCTCGGCAGAACTCTTTCTGCTTTCTTCAGTACTCAATCAGCAATTATTGCAGTTTCGTGATTCCTTGACTTAAAACAAATGTCTATATTGCAGATTAATCAGACTGGAACAGCTGTGTGACTAACATGTATTATCTTATGAAATCCACTTTGTAGTCAGATGGACTGATAAAACATAACACGGTTACTCTGGGGGAGTTAACCAGCCAATCAGATAAGTTGAACTTTTTACACTGAGAAAATGCATAATATGCATGTAATATTTCAATAGACAGTGAAAGTGATGAAATATTACATGTTTATGAGTTCATAGCATAATGTTGTGCAATTGTTCTTAAACATCACTTTTAATGGATGGATGGATGGATGGATGGATGGATGGATGGATGGATGGATGAATGAAGGATGGATGGATGGATGGATGGATGGATGGATGGAGGATGGATGGATGAACTTGTCAAATTGAGTTAGAGTTGCAACCTAACAATCAAATAGATGACACACACACACACACACACACACACACACACACACACACACTCTCTTTCTCCAACACAACGAATATACGGATGGCAATCAGGCTCAACTAAACGGATAAACACACTGACCCTAAAAGAGGAAGGAAATGAACCAGAAACAGGATGTTTGAGCTCTATGTCAGAGAAAATCTCCAATCATAGAGCAGAATAAATGTGCTGCATCGTAACTACATCAGTTTACCCTGTTTTCATCGCAAAAAGCCATTCCCAGGCCTGCAGGCGGCACGAGAGAGGGCCACAGAGTTCATCTGCCTACTATACTCCAAAAGCCTCTGTTTATGAAACATGATGTCATCATCCAGGAGAACGGGAGATATTTCCTCAGGGAGTCAGAGAAAGATTACTGTGGGAGCATAAAGGAGGAGAATGTGGTGGGAAATCTAGTACTCAAGTGGGATGATATTCTTGCACAAACTACTGGTATACAGTTGTAGTCAGAATTATAAGCCCCCCTTTTATTTTTTTTTCCCAATTTCTGTTTAATGGAGAGATTTTTTTTTTCAACACATTTCTAAACATAATAGTTTTAATAACTCATTTCTAATAACTGATTTATTTTATCTTTGCCATGATGACAGTAAATAATATTTGACTAGATATTTATCAAGACACTTCTATACAGCTTAAAGTGACATTTAAAGGCTTAACTAGATTAATATGGTTAACTAGGCAAGTTTGGGTAACTAGGTAAGTTATTGTATAAAGATGGTTTGTTCTGTAGGCTATCGAAAAAAAATAGCTGAAAGGGGCTAATAATTTTGACTTTAAAGTAGTGTTTAAAAAATTAAAAACTGCTTTAATTCTAGCCGAAATAAAACAAATAAGACTTTCTCCAGAAGAATAAATATTATCAGACATACTGTGAAAATTTCATTGCTCTGTTAAATATAATTTAGGAAATATTTCAAAAAAGAAAAAAATTCAAAGGGGGGCTAATAAATCTGACTTAAAACTGTACCTTCTTTAAAAAGTGTACTACAGGCTACTTGATTTATTTGAAGGATTCATTATGTTTGTGTAATCAATACAACTAAATTGTTTTAAAACCAGCAATGAGAGCGATATGGAGAAAATCCATTGTGCTTATCAGTTGCAAATGTTTTAAATACATTTTATCAGAAATGCCATATGTGTGACAGTTCTGGCCATCAATTTCTGAGCAAGTGAATATTTCTGTTAGTGTATATCTGCCATTCTATAGAAACCTTTTCTATACAAAATCAAAGTTTAGTGGGGGGAAAACATCTTAGTTATATTTGTTGGCTTGGTCAATGTCCTTGCAGGTTTTGGTTCATGTGCTGTTTTGCTGAAAGAACCTTTGAAATAAATTATGAAGTGATATTGTAAGTAGGTTGCTCCAAGTTTTTGGCCAATAATTTTGGCAATGTAGATTTTTGGCCCCAACAAAATGGCAGACAATATAAGCCAAAAAAAGCTATGTTGTGCTGCACTGTCCAGTCCATATCACTGTGGTGGGAAGTGACTTTTGCACCAGATGTGAAGAGCACTGTGCTGTGATATGAAACCCATTCATTTCAATGGCATGCATCAAAAAAAGGCCAGTTTGTAGCAGAGGGAAGCACCTTCAAATACACACAAGTCATAGTTGAATGAGTTCAAAATTGCTCAATATACTCTGTAGATATTCCATTCATGTACAGTTGAAGTCAGAGATATTAGCCCCCCATTGATTTTTTTTTTCTTTTTTAAATATTGCCCAAATGATGATTAACAGAGCAAGGAAATTTCCACAGTATGACTGATAATATTTTTTCTTCTGGAGAAATCTTATTTGTTTTATTTCGGCTAGAATAAAAGCAGTTTTTAATTTTTTTAAATAAAAATTAAAGGGTCAAAATTATTAGCCCCTTTAAGCTATACATTTTTTCGACAGTCTACAGAACAAACCATCATTATACAATAACTTGCCTAATTACCCTAACCTGCCTAGTTAACCTAATGAACCTAGTTAAGCCTTTAAATGTCGATGACCTTTAAATGTAATTTTAAGCTGTATAGAAGTGAAAAATATCTCGTCTATAAAACTATGACTATTTCTTATTTCTCTCTTTTAACTATATTAAAACTACTAAATTATGTTAAGAAATGTGCTGAAAAAAAATCTCCCCATTAAACGGAAATTGGGGGAAAAATAAACATGGGGCTAATAATTCAGGGGGGCTAATAATTCTGACTTCAACTGCACATATTTGAATATCCATGGTCTATAAAATAATTTTAAAAAATTATCTAGAAGTTCGGTGGACTTGGTTTTTAAGCTAAATGTCAGCAATTAACCAAATCAGCCAGAACCAAGATAAATATTTATTGTGACTGATTTAAGTGAATGAGTGACTTATCCCAAGCACTAGAGGTGACAAAATCAAATCAGAAATAACAATACAATAAAACGACTGATTTATAGTCATTAATATTTTGTTTAAAAAAGCAATACATTTTTAGTTTAAGTCAAAATGTTCAGATCATTTGCTATGTATCATCAGAGCTGGCTATCTTTGCTCAGGTGTTGGCCATGATAACAGCTTTTAACATAATTGTGTATTGGCAGTTAAAATGCGTCTTGTAAACAAACAAATATGGTCTATATTTTAGATTTGACAAGATGAATGTTAATAAACGAACATATTTTAGAGTTCATGTAGAGTTTAACATCCTGAAATTTGGCTCTTTCTCTATACCCACATATATATGCAAAGAAGGGGAGTATGGGCACCTATATTTCCCAGAGCTCCTTTCTGTTCCTATTCTCCATGCAGAGAATGACTCGTTGAGTGAGATGACCTAAATACAGACACAGCTCTACACCGCACACAAGCCTGCCGGGCTTCGGAGAGGGAGGGAGGAAAACATTGAGAGTAAAGCAGAATAAAGTTTGAGACGTTAATCTTTTTTTCCTCTTTGGGCAGGAGAACAGTTACGTAAAAGCCATCTATAATTCCCTTCATGCGGATCAAAGGAATACAAGAACCCAATCTGCATACATGCGGCTACACACCCGCAGGCACAGACACACACACAGAAACACATGTGTGTGTGCGTGTGTGTGTGTGTGGGAGAGAGGAGATCATTTCTTCCTTTCTTTAAGCAATCTATAAACCACCATTATGTAGAGATTTTTGTGCTACTAGTGCTATCAAACAATAAACTGATCAAAAAACAACTGAAACCACACCACTTGCTTTTCATTCTGAATGTAATCCTAAAAACTGGGTAGAGGAACATTGCACACTTCAGTCATTAGGTTTTATTCAGCATTATGCAACCAGATCCACTATTATTGCAAGGTTAACCCCAAACTGCTGTTCGATATGTGTTTAAAAGTTGAGATGTAACTGGAAAGCATGTTTTTTAAAAGCTCAGCTAGTGTAACATTTTTAGAATGACATGACTTCATGCATTCAGTCTCTTGATTAGCAAATTCTAGGTAATTGATAAAAATAAATGTAAATAATGAATAAATATACAACAAATGCATAATTTAGAGTATACTGAATCCATTAGTAACGTAAAATACTGCAAATATATAACATAAAACTGCTGAAACACGATAAAGAATATTCTGTTATGTTACTAAGGGTGCTTTTACGCCTAGACTTTTGTTTCAGAACCTGTCTCATTTCCCCAGTTAGCGCAGTTCGTTTGGCATATGTGAAACCAGCAATCACGCTCGGATCCGTGCCAAATCAGTCGGCCCGAGAGCCTGAATAAGGTAGTCTCAGCTCGATTGAAACGAACTCTGAAGCGGATCGATTGCAGTGAGAAAGCAAAACGAACCGAGTCTGGCTATATCACAACAGTGTATGGACATGTAATAGGCATATACATGGCTATATGGAGAGAGAATTATGAGTAGGGCAGGATGTCATTCCTACCGGTAAATGTGTGTTTCATGTCAAATACGAAAGTGAAAGCATGCCAACTATTAACGAGAGCTGTTTATCCATTAGGAAAACTGAACTGTAGTGTTGGTTTACCTGTTATTTCTCTCAATATTGTTAAGGCTATAATGCGGAATTCTAGCCAAGTGCTCTGTATGAGAAAGTCTTACCTCTGATTTATACTTGGTGACGATGTCTGTGGGTGTCACCATTCAAAATTAAAGCACAGCTTTCTGCTTATAATGTCATGTTGCTCATTGCCATAAATTAAAATAAAGACGCATGACAGCTGAGCAGGACTCTGCAAAATAAACCCTGAAACTCTGACCAATGTGGAGAGAGTTAACTTGCACTTGACTTGTTTTAGCTATTTTGGTCCTTTTAGAAAATTTGCTGTGTGAAAGCGAACCGCACTAAGTACAAAGTGCAACATTGTATCAATTTTAATCCCTGTTTCTGAGCAGTTTCTTCTTCCTCCGGATCAAAACATGTAAGTGTAGTTAAAATTGTTGCCTCGTATTGTGTAGTTTGTAAAATATGTGTTTAATTGTGTGTTATAAGTTGTAATCACCCTACACTTACCTATTATAGATCAGTGCTTGTACTGTATCTCTCAGGTTAAATCTGTATGTGGCTATTTACATATTGCATCCAAAACCACGTTGAAAACGCGATGCGTGCTTCTTCCTTTACTGATTTAAATGCGTTTCTGAACTCGTGATCCTTTGCTGTTTGTCTTTGCTATGGCCACCATCGCCTGTTCCTCACATGCAACCCGTTTCAAAATAGTTAAACGTCTGCCACTGTGTGGATTAATACTGAATGTGTATCGTTCTTATTACTTAGGGTTAGCGCTAAGAGCAGAGTAATATGCTGTTTAACTGCATTGCTTTATTGCATTCCTGCATTGGGCTCTCACATACTCTTTGCTACTTCATAGTCGTGGAGCAGTGGCGTCCCCAGAAAATTTTCTTAGGGGTGGCCAGAAGAGGCAGCACCAAATCTTGGGGTGGCACACAAAAAAATTATGAATTCAGTGTAATGTTAATTTTTTGTTTCTGGTAAATGAAATAATATGGTTTTAATTAATTTAATTAATTACTCTTAAAATATTGCAGGGCAACGCGGTGGCGCATTAGGTAGTGCTGTCGCCTCACAGCAAGAAGGTCGCTGGTTCGAGCCCTGGCTGGGTCAGTTGGCGTTTCTATGTGGAGTTTGTATGTTCTCCCTGCGTTTGCGTGGGTTTCCTCCGGGCGCTCCGGTTTCCCCCACAGTCCAAAGACATGCGCTATAGGTGAATTGGGTAGGCTAAATTGTCCGTAGTGTATGAGTGTGAATGAGTTTATATGGATGTTTCCCAGAGATGGGTTGCAGCTGAAAGGGCATCCGCTGCATAAAACATGTGCTGGATAAGCTGACTCTTTATCCCTTTATGACTCTTTCTGCTTTATAGCCATGCTTAGTCAAAGTTGCATCATCATCATATTATATAAACTTTAGTTTAATCGACTTGCAAAACTCGCTGCGTGCCTGCACAGACACATAAGTCTGTTACTCCGGTTTCACAGCGCATGAGTGGCGCGTATTTTATCGCCATGCATGTAAACAACTGGGATTCACACAGGAGTACGTGAGGCACACAGGAGTGCGTGAGGCGCACGGGAATGGTTTTCTGCGCGCATGCGTCAGTTTGCTTTCACCAGCGTTGAACTAGCGCTGAGGGGGAGAGGTAGTGATCTGTGGCACCAACAATAATTTAGTGGCTGTATTTTTTTATTTATTTATAGAAATATTGGCAATTTACATAAGTACATTTAAAGTGGCCCCTTTGGGGGAGCCCCTGCTGTGGAGGGCATTTGTCTCTGTTTCGCACTGAACACAGTCGACCAATCACAACAGACTGGGTAAAAGGAGTTTAGGAACAAATGAATTTGCTGAACGAATCATATGAAGTCGTTGGGATAATTAGATAAAAATAAATTTATATTTTAAGACAATGAAAGTGTTTTTTGACCTTGCATGCATATCAGCCTGTTGTTAAAGACCCCCAAAACTAAATTATGACCTTTTAAAATGCAAAATAGGGGCTCTTTAAAACAGAATTTTATGTATTTTCATCCAAATGTTCCTTTTTTTAAGTGAATGAGAACTTCACTTAAAATATCACAGTAACAGAGTTGACAAATAATTAATCTACTTACATTTTGCCTAAATAAGTGCGAGAAAACAAATGCCTTTCCCATTAGAGGAAGAGACATCACTTGGTGCAAGTCTCATGCTTTGCTTTATGCATTGTTATGCCTTTTCATAACCAAAGTAACAGAGTTGACCATAACGGGACATTTAAAATAATAATAATAATAATTTAATAGCTGAAATTACAAATAATACAGAAAATATATGTTTCGTCCAAATGTTCACTTAAATTTGTAGAGCAAGACAAAAAAAAAAAAGATGAAATTAGTTCTTAATTATTTCAATATGAAAGCCAAACAATCATGATTTTGACATTGGGCGTAAAACTGTCACATTCTTGAATGTCTTTCACTGAGAGGTCAGATACATTCCATCATGCTTCTCTGAAGGATGACATTTACCTGGAAGATGTGACCATGTGTATGGTCACATGATGATAGTCATATATCTTATAGTTTTATGCCATAAGAAGCAACACCTATTGCATTCATAATGCAGCCACTGGAACCTGGAGTTGGAACTGCAGACATTGGTCCAAATTCTGCTATTTAATCGCTGCCTTTTCATTATATGAATGAATGCTGTTATTTCTACAGGAATTTCCGAGACTTCACTTAGTATGAGGCTGGAATTAGTTGATATTAAATGATTTATATGTACTTGCAAGGAAAACGTGTATCGTTAGACATAGTTTGGAAATAATATTATTTCAAATTGTTTAATTACTTTGTTTCAGTGAGCTATAAACAAACCATGTGTATTTCTGAACAGAACACAAATATAGCCTAATATGGCTTGTGATCTGTCAGTAACTCAGCCCTCCATTACTCTTATAGAATTTCTTTACACCAAATTTATGCCGAAAGCGTCTTTTTCTGCTTGAGCATAATTATGTTCACTGGGTATCAGGATCTATGTTACAACTGCAGGGGCGTTTTTTGTGTACAGCAGAGTATGACAATTGCCGTACCCGATCATTCAGAGTTCAAAACATGGAGAAGCTCATTAAAGAAAATCCCAACATTTTTAGAACAGACGTAAACATTGCTGGATAGAGATTCCTAATGAAGACAATTCATAATAGCAGAGCCTGTCATGATAAGCACCTGCTGTACTTCTCTGATTGGATCCTTATTCGAGATTGTGTTTAGCACAAATTTAACCTGTGTTTTGGTCATTAAAATCTTGATGATTATGTAAAGGTAATTATTAATAATTTTCAATTCTACAGTTTCATTTTAAGCTATTGCATCAATTATTATCTTCTGATTATGATTTGCAAGGACAAGGTTCAGTGTAAATTTTTTGAATCATGCACTAAGTAAAACATGGGTTTATCTTTTAGGAATGTTATTGCATGTCCTGTAAATTTGCCATAAACCTTAAGTTATTGTGATTGTGCGAATGCAATCATTTGCTCTTCTCCTGAGGGAAGGATAAGGCCCAATCCCATTTCTATCCCTTTTCCCAACCCTTTTGTTGTGTGCATTCATGGAAAGGGGTATGGTTTCTCTGTTGTCTTTTGGTCAGAGAGCTATGGGAAGGGGGATGGGCCAGATAGCCCTTCAAATGAAGATTTTTCAGAAGCCCACCTCAAATGAAAGCTTAAGGGAAATCTTACTGAAACAAGTATTTTTGACATAAGGATTTTAATTCAAATTGTGTTCACGTTTACTGTCATGTTCTTTAAATAAACATTTTTAAATGAACGAGTAAATTGCTATAAACAAATCAATTGGTTTGCTAATGTTACACTGACTACATGATACACAAGACCACATCAAATCCTCATGTCTGACACCCGGAGACTTACGCCGTCAGAAATAAAAGTCCAGGAGCAGCTGAGCAAGTTACGAAGAGGATGCTAAAAAGTTTACCAGAAACTCCTTGTAATAATTTTGTAATCATAATAAACATTAACTCGAGGATATTCCAAGGAATAGTGCATTTTGCTGCTTTCAGTTTTGTGGGGTATAGTGACAGATTTTGTCATTATCATTGAAATGATATCAATGAAAATAAATTTGAGCTATTATTTAGTGATCAGTTGAATAAAATCAGCCCATTTGTTTTCTTACTGTATGAAATTATGGAAAAGGCCAGGATATGTATGTAAATAATACTGAACAAAATAAAAGAGCAACTTGTAATGTCAGATAAGAGTGCATTTTTGACCCTCATGACTTTTAGAATTAAATCACTTTGCTGAACATTTTATGAACAGCACAGTTGAAATTCCCTTAGTTGCAGAGAAGACAACAAAAAGGACTGAAACATTGAAAATAAGACCTGTTCTACCATCTCCTGGCTGTAGTGTGGTATTGCAAATAAGTCTAGGGCCATGCTGACATTCACACATCTTTGTCGTTTCTATTAAACATTTTATTATGCAGGAAATATTCTAAAATACTTAGAATACTGTGATTTGGCATATCTCTAACCAGTATCAGAATACATATGATTAAAATGTATTTGGTCAGAGTATTTATAAAAGTATTCATAAGCTAACATTGATAATTTTGTCATGCGTTATGTATACAATCATACAATGCAGTGGCGCAGTAGGTAGTGCTTTTGCCTCACAGCAAAGAGGTCGCTGGTTTGAGTCTTGGCTGGGTCAGTTGGTGTTTCTGTGTGGAGTTTGCATGTTCTCCCTGCGTTTGCGTGGGTTTCCTCTGGGTGCTCCGGTTTCCCCCACAGTCCAAAGACATGTGGTACAGGTGAATTGGGTAGGCTAAATTGTCCATAGTGTATGAGTGTGAATGGATGTTTCCCAGAGATGGGCAGTGGTGGTAAGAGTACAACAAATTTGTACTCAATTACAAGTACTGTTACATTGCTAAAATTTTACTCAATTACAAGTAAAAGTACTGGGGTTAAAAAGTGCTTGAGTAAAAGTACAAATTACTCTTTAAAAAAAGTACTCAGAGTACAAATTACTTTTTCGCTGGTGGTATTTATTGATCCGTAATTGCTGAATCAGACAAGATCCAGACACTAAAACACATTTTACAATACACATTAGCAATATACACAAATAAAAATAGATTCTTTACAGTTTCAAATGATGCCTCTTTTATCTCATATGATCAAAAGACGATATGATTAAGAAAAAAATGCAGCAAACGTCGACAACGCCTTTTCCAACTTGAGGCAAAGTTTAAATCAGGGCTATTCAATTAGTTTGTCATGGGGGACAGTTCATGAAAAGCATCCCAAATGAGGGGCCGGAGAGATATGACTTGCAATATGAGTGATTACACAACAGCATATAAGAGCCCATATGCTGTATACTATTTTTGCTCTTTAAGACACCACATTAACTTTTCAACATTAAAATGTTAATATATTGTATTTTGAAATATCATTTAGTGCATTGTACAATAGGAAAACAATCAAATGCTGTATTTTAAAGCACAACAAAAGCAGTGCATTGCTTAAGTAGGCTTCTTCTACATTCATACATGTGTACATGCATATGTTATGTGAACTGCATAACAATTATGGATGCAACAATTGTAGATTTTGTTTGTACGATTCTTGAGAATAATGGTTTCACGGTTATCACGTCTAATGTAAGTTTAAGCTTTATATTCGGTCAGTATTCAAGTAAACTGTTGTTATCATCTGCGTTCAGACATACATAATCATTGTAATAATTTGCAATAATTCGATTAACATATCTTTTGTTTACATTGCACTGAAAGCCACGCTACGGTGTGAAACGTTTTCTAATCGGTGTGTCTGGAAGGTGTGAGGTCCGCTTGCACGCGCATATTGGCAAATGTTCTTATATAACGAACTTGCGTGCGGAAAAGACACGATATGTGAATGGCCCGCTGCTATAGTTAATCCAGTGTGCGTAAATATTAGCCTTGGTTTAAACTCGGATCTTTAAACTAGCGCACAGGTAGCATAACTTTTAGTTGCTGCAGGTTTTTTCCGTGCGACAGAAACGCGGCGCCGAGAAGCCTTTACGATGAATTAACCGTAATTAACAAATTATCCAAATGTTTTCGGCTGCTCGCGCCACTTGCTTTTTTTGTCAGGTGAATCAGGCTCTGTCTGCGCAGCCTTCAAATGCAGCTCGTGCTGAACGACGCATGTCACTTCCTAAGTAAAGCAGCCGTTTTTCGACTGAACAACAAATTTTATTTTTGATGTCTTGGTCACACTATTTGGAGGGCCGGAACAAATTGCCTCGCGGGCCAAGTTCACCAATTGAATAGCCCTGGTTTAAACGTTAAACTTTAATATCACTTCACTTACAAGTTTTGGAGAAACTTTGCTATTAATCTAATAGCGCGAAACAAACCATCAGAAACCGCAGAACGGTTGGTGTCTTGAATCTCCATGTGTAGAACAATAACTTCGTAACAATACCATCACTGCTCAGCTCACGTAAATCTGCAGCTTGTTTTTCGGCTCAAATAATGTACCAGGCTTTTCATTGGTCCGTTAAGATGAGCTTTTTTTATTGGCTACCGAAGTCACGTACCGAAGTCAGTGGTTAAAATATTCATTTATTTACAGTACTCTGTAACGAATTGTGATTTTAAAAGTAACGAATTACATTATTCAGCTTAATTTGTACTCAAGTACAAGTAAAATTACTGACTTAAAAATATACTCATGAAAGTACAATTACCCCAAAAATGTACTTAATTACAGTAACGTGAGTAGTTGTAATTCGTTACTCCCACCACTGGAGATGGGTTGTAGCTGGAAGGGTATCCGCTGCGTAAAAAACATGTGCTGGATAAGTTGGCGGTTCATTCCGCTGTGGCGACCCCGGATTAATAAAGGGACTAAGCCGAAAAGAAAATTAATGAATGAATGAATGTATACAATCATCATTACTTTTAGCACACTGATAACGGGATAGTTCTCCACAAAATGAAAGTTGTCAATTTACTCACTTCACTTGTTTAAAACCTACAACTTAAATTCTTCTGTTAAACACAAAAGATCATCTTGATTGGGTTGAGTAGTTCCGAAACTGCCAACCATCTCCAGTGTTTACAGAGAAGGGTCTGAAAAATATCCCGTTAGCAGCAGTTCTATGGTCAACATGTCTTCATGACAGAAGTCAGAGGAGAATGGCCAGACTGGTTTAAGCTGACAAAGCTGAAAAAAAATTCAACACAATAGTGTTCGGCAGAAGAGCACCTCTGAATGCACCACATGTCAAACCTTAAAGCAGGTGAGCTACAGCAACAAGAACTCAGCACCTTTGGGAGTCGAAGCATTAACGTTTAGCCAACAAAACCACAAAAACAGTTAAATGTCCTGTCAAAGCCCCATTCACACTACCAGCACTAAGATGCCATTAATTTCATTGGAGAGCTAGCAATTTCACAGCCACCAGAGGTGTGAATGTACAGCAGTGCGGATAAGTTGAGTGCCTTTTAACATTATGCAAATGAAGTGCCACAACTGCTGTGGTCATACACAAATTGGCATTGAACTCAGAATAATAGCTACAATGTTCATCTTTGAAATGAACTGCATGTTTGAATTCCATTTACATTATTGTTTTCCTTCCATATTTTTATTTTCAGCAGCAAGAAAACTCAGTTAGTGAATGTGTTAACACTCACTAGCAACTTCCATCAAGGGTAGCTACAAAGTCAATGTTAGTGTGAATGGGGCTTAAGGAGGCATCACTTTCTGAAATAAAAGCATATGAGCACATGGGTTGAGTGCCATTTTAACTGAGGTCACGACCAATCAATGATTTAGCTGCCTTTTCTTTTTAGGGAAAAGGAGAAATTAGCACCTATGCTCTTAAACAGGGTTTCTACAGGTTTTTCTGATGGGTGTTGAGCTGAAACTTTAGACACATTCTGGAGACACAAAAGACTTATCTTAAATCTTGAAAAAGGGGTAACCTAGGTGCCCTTTAAGGCCTAAAATTTGGTTATTGAAATTTAAGACATTAAGACCCAGCAGATACACTGTTAAAATTAATAACATTAAAAACAACACAGTTAAACGTAATCAGTACTATAAAAGAGGTTCGTTAATAAAAAATAAATTGAACCAAAATGCTTTCTTGCAAAGGACTTTAACAATCAGACTAAGAGGAGAAAAAAAACATTTCAGACATCAACAGTTCTCACTGAAAAAACATTTATTACAAAGCTTAAGTAAAGAGAACAGATAAAATATTTACATAAAGACAAGACCACATATAAAAAACAGCAACATTGAACAATGTTATGTGTAACAACGTTATGACATTATATAAAATGCTTAAAATAAAACAGTTAGTTTACTAGTTTGTCATATTTAAAGACAAACAAAACAGGCTTTCTGCATTACAGTATGAACTTTACCCTTAAGATTATACTCATTTAAAAACAATGCAACAGCACATTAATCATCATCGTCAGAGTCTGAATCGAGTGCGTAGGTCACAGGTTTAGTGGTGCGGGCAGCTCGGCTCCTGGGGGCTGCAGAGACCACTACTTTCTCAGTCTCCTCCAACTGAAAGCTTTCGTCATCCTCCCAGCTCTTTGCTTTCTGGAATCAGAATTTAAATCAGGTTTGGATTACAAACTTTTTAATTTTGCTTATAACCCTTTATACCTTAATACAGATCATTAACTGCATTGGACAATTTTTCTAAAGCAGTTTAACATACTGAATGCTGCATCTAATTTAGTTTGTACAGTGGTCCCATAACGTGGTTCACCTTTCGCAGATTTTTTAGTGCAATTTGACATGCTTTTTGTTTCAACAGCGCATTGTGTTCTGCGTCCTGATTGGCTGTAGACCATTGTCAATCAATCTCCTCTGTGCAGTACAGAATGCGTTCAGCTTTCCAAATGTACAAATCTTTGATCGTTAGCAGCAGTGTGACTGAAGTGCTGGGCTGCATGTTTGCAAGTTCTCCAATAATGTGTGCTTCCCACACATAGACTTTGCTTGGGGGGGCCACCCAGGTATATTAACGGCTGCCCAAGTATATCCGTCCAATATAACCAAACATCCATCAATTAAGTAGTGGAAAGAAGAGTGCGAAACCTGTCAACACTCCCACAGACAGTCTCATGTGCTTTGCAGACCCACAGAGATGCGCATTTTCGGGACTTTATGCATCCGGCAATGGCTTTTAAATCTCCTAAATTGTCCGGGATTTGCTTGTGCAGCTGCGAGAGCGAGAGAAACAAGTTTGTTTAAATTTAAATTAATTCATTAATCTAAACGACTCAGAAAAACTTTACTTAACAGTCTGAGAGGACGAAATTTGATCTGAATTGGCTGCAAAATATTTGTACACTATTTCAATGAGGCAAATTAGTTAATTAGCCATTTCTAATGATCTACACGTTATTCTTGTAGTTATTATAATTTAATTAATTTTTAATTTTACCTGTCAGTGGGTGCACATGGCTCCTGAATAGCATAAGAGAAATAGCAGATTTTTTTATAACTTTAACCCATTGAAAAGAAACAGTGCAAAGCCGGCTTTCCACTGCACACAACATTTGGATACGACGGTCAGAATACACCCATTTGTGTTTGAATTTTCAGTTTTGTCGTGCACCATGGGAGAGAAGCTCTTGCAAGAGCCTTTATTCTCGTGCATTAACCATAGTTGAATGAATACTAGAAACTCATAGACCGCAAAATTTTTTGGAGGGAATGTGGATACATTTAAAAAATAATAGTTTTGATTACTCATTTATGAATAGAAATGTTTTTTTAATATAAACTTTTTTTCTGATTCAAAAAACAACAAATAATAAAAAAAAAAAAATAGTATCTCGTGCATGGACCTGCTTGGACAACACTGGAATACATCACATCCGGTCGGCTGGTCGCATACGGTCTAGTCGCAGGAGTTTAAATATTTCAACGTATCCGCAGCTCAAAACGGATCCGAATTTTCCGCATACGGAGATGATCGGAACTCAACGCAGCTCCCGAACTACTCTCCATAGGAAACGAATAACTTCCGGTCTGTCGCTTGTTGTGTGCAGTAGAAAGGCGGCTTTACAGTTTCTTAATAAATTAATTTTGCTAAAATTAAAATTTTGTTTGTGGCATATAGTTAACCATTTATGTGATGTGGGTAAAAAGTGTACTACAATCCAGCTACCGCCGCAAGTATATTTCAAACCTGTGGGAAGCAAAGGCTGCGTCCAAAAGCGCCTATTACTCAGTAGGTACTGCATTTGAATTTAAACGTACTGCTCGGCCGTTAGAAAAGTATGTTCTATACAGTATGAATGTAAATCGGACGTACTACATCTGCCATTTTGTCATGGTTACGTGACCTACCTGCGTCAGTTGCGTCAATTCACTCTATTCATAAATTCTCTTGCGAGGCATCATGGGATAGCGCAGCGTGCATGGGATGCGCACTCCAGAATCTCGCCGGAAGTAGAGAGTCATCCGGGTACTTCTCGCATACTGATTTTCAAATTCTATGAATTCGGACGTACTATGCTCGCATACAGATTTTAGCGTACTGTATAGTATGGAAGTATGCGATTTCGGACACAGCGACTGTCTCCCCAACAAACCCCATAATGTCGACGAAACATTCTGCACTGTCAAAGGCACCCTCGGTAGCACCCATAAGAAAGAGGAAAATGCTAACCATCGCACAAAGTTAGACTTCTGGACTTACTAAAGGATGGTAGAAGTTACGCGAGTGTTTAAACAAAGAGAAAGTGTGAAAATGTTAATGTATCTGAGAAAATAGTGTAGTGAGGGGTTGTACAGCCTAAAAACATCTATAATAATTGCAAAAAATAAAAGCAGATGACTTTTTGAATTTCACCTATTGTGTGCTATTTTTAGAACGACTGATTATCAAGGAACCACTGTATTTATAAATATTTAAATACACATCAGCATACAGGTTTTCAATGCGAGTTTCTGTTTTGACTTGGTTCAATCATATTTACTCTTCAATATTTGTGTTAGTAAATCAGAAATATCCCACTTTAAATATATATATATATATATATATTTTAACCTTCACAGAAAAGGGTATTTTACATGATTAAATTCTAATATCAATTTTCTTTTTTGCATTTCAAATGGCATGATTACAGTAGACTTGCGCCAAATAAGAGTTTTAACAGCTGTAAAGTAAAAAGGTCACGTACCTTTCCAGCAGTGCTCTTGCCCTTGAGGCGGGCCATGAGATTGCCGCTGTCAGAGTCGGAGCTGTCTGATTGGTCACTGCTCAGCACAGTCTTCCTCTTCTTGGCTTGTTTCTTCACTACTGCAGGGCCTGCGCTGTCCGAGTCGCTGGACAATGGCTTGACAGCAGTTGGCTTTTTGACAACTTTGGATTTCTTAGGGCTTGCCTTAGAGAGCACGTCAAGGATCGAAGGCTGCTTTGAATCTAAAAAGACGAATCATTGGTGATTTAGTAAGAAAATAGTCCATTAATTGAGCACATAACTTCAAGGAACAATAAACACTCTGCAAAATGGTAACATTCTAATACCAGTTGCTTTCTTCTTTGAAACGGCACTTGTCTTCTTGGCAGGAGGTTTTTTGGCAGCTCCTACAGCAGATTTCTTCACAGGTTTAGGATCCGACTCTTGACTGGCTTCAGAATGAGCTAGATTAAAAAGTAAAGTGAAGTGGTAAATCAGCTGCTAGGTGATCACATTACACTAAACTAAGAAAATAATCTGTGATTGGCAGAGAGCAAAGCTGCATAATTCTGGATAAGGAGAATCAAAACTTTAAAATGGTAACCACGATGCATGAACGCACGCACAAAACAAAAACACAACTAAAAGTCATATATGCATTTTGCTAGAGGTTCTGACAAAATTTTAAATGTTGCATTCCATCCCATTTTCTCACATATCTTCAATAGATCACTGGAACAGCGCAAAGTTCCATCCTGCTTTAAGCGCTCCACCATCATCCCAATCCCGAAGAAGCCAAAGATCACAGGACTCAATGACTACAGACCTGTGGCCTTAACATCTGTGGCCATGAAGTCATTCGAAAGACTGGTGCTAGCATATCTGAAGGACATCACTGGACCCCTGCTGGACCCCCTGCAGTTCGCCTATAGAGCAAACCGGTCTGTGGATGATGCAGTCAACATGGGACTGCATTATACCCTACAACATCTGGACAAACCAGGGAACTACGCAAGGATTCTGTTTGTGGACTTCAGTTCTGCCTTTAACACCATCGTCCCATCACTGCTTGAGTACAAACTGGCCCAGCTCTCTGTTCCTAGCTCTGTCTGTCAATGGATCACCAGCTTTCTGACAGATAGACAACAGCTAGTCAGAATGGGCAAAATCACATCCGACAGCCGCACCATCAGCACTGGTGCCCCCCAGGGATGTGTTCTTTCTCCACTGCTCTTCTCCCTGTACACCAACGACTGCACTGCAAAAGACCCCTCCATCAAACTCATTAAGTTTGCAGACGACACTACTGTTATCGGCCTCATCCAGAACGGTGACGAGTCTGCATACAGACAGGAGGTGGAGCGGCTGGCGTTATGGTGCAGATACAACAACCTGGAGCTGAACACGCTCAAAACAGTGGAGATGATAGTGGACTTCAGGAGAAACCCCCCTGCACTCCCCCCACTCACCATCATGAACAGCACTGTGGCTGCAGTAGAGTCATTCAGGTTCCTGGGCACCACCATCTCTCAGGATCTGAAGTGGGACATTCATATAGACTCTATTGTGAAGAAAGCCCAGCAGAGACTGTACTTCCTTCGTCAGCTGAGGAAGTTCAACCTGCCACAGGAGCTACTCGTACAGTTCTACTCAGCTGTCATCCAATCCATCCTCTGCACTTCAATCACCGTCTGGTTCGGCTCAGCTGCCAAAACCGACCTCCGTAGACTACAGCGAATAGTCCGGACTGCTGAACGAATCACTGGCACAACCCTTCCTACACTTCAAGAACTGTACTCTTCCAGAGTGAGTAAAAGGGCTCGCAAAATCACTCTGGACGCCTCACACCCAGCACACTACCTGTTCGAACTGTTACCGTCTGGTCGGCGCTTCAGAGCACCAAGCACAAAAACAGCCAGACACAGGAAAAGTTTCTTTCCTCAGGCTGTCTACCTTATGAACAGTTAAATATTCCCCTACTGTGCAATAAATATGTGCAATACTTTCTTATACGCACTTGTACACAGCACCATATATCAATATACAATGCAATACTCTCTACATTCGCACTTGTACACAGCACCTTATAACCTGTATATTTATAACAATCTGTACATACAACTCAACATCCAGGTTTCTTCACTAACCGCATCTGTTTAATGTTCATCATTTTTTATTATTATTTTATTTTATTTTTTTGTTTTTGTTATTATTTTGTTTTTGTTATTATTTTGTGTTGTCACTTGTCCCTTTATGTACACTGGAAGCTTCTGTAGCCAAAACAAATTCCTTGTGTGTGTGAAGCACACTTGGCAATAAAACTGATTCTGATTCTGATAAATAAGACTCTTTTAATGAGCCAATCCTGAACTTATGCCCCGTTACCGCGGAGTGGTACGGTAGGATACGTTCAGTACGCTTTTACTGCGTTTTCACTGTGAAAAGGTACCTAAAAATCGAACCTTACCACTTTATAGTAACCCTTTGTGTAAAGGGGAACCAACAGGCCTAAAGGGTACCAAAAGGCGGAGCTAGCGCGCAGCTGAATGCTATTGTTTACAGAAATACGTCACTCGCTTGTGGAGCTAGCCAGAATGAAAACAAATTAACCACCAGGTTAAAAAGTGGACATGGCAACAATCCAAAAGGGCAAAATGATCAAAATCAAAACAATGCACAGATGCAGCCTTACAATTGTCAAATCCAAAACCCAACAGTGTAATAATACATTGACAGTGTGCAGCAATGAACCATTGTTGACCTGAGCTTAAACAAAGCATATCTTCTCATGACAAGCAGTCACATGCCAAAAAGCAAGGACAAGCTCTACTTTATGTCCTCTTTTATTGCTTAAGAGGTTGTTTGCATGTTGCGTCTTTAGAAACTTCACTGTGTCTTAAACTTAGTAGTCTAATTGTAATAGTCAAACTCGCTATACAGAAACTTAAACTTTTAATGATCACCTGCGCAGCTCTAGCTGTGGGTGGTGTGGTACTTACAGCTAGACTTGCTGGCTTCTGGTTTCTCTGCCTTTGCTTTGGCAACTTTCGTTGGGGCTTTTTTCCTGAAAGAAGCAAGGAGAGTTTTAGAAGTCATAATGGAGAGAATGGTGAAATCATGGTGAAAAAAGTGTAAAGGAAGTGGTGTCTCACACAACAGGTGGAGGAGGAGAGTCCATATCACTGTCAAGTGCACCACTGGGTTCTGGATTGAAGGACTCATCGTCCTCAATAACAGCATGCTTCGGTTTACTGCTCTTCGTAAAGTCATCAAATTCATCCTCGCTGCTCGACAGACTGTACTTCTTTTCAACAGCAGCTACAAGAACACAATGTATAAGCGTGGAGTTCTAAAATTCATTCTTTTTTGTAATTTAATGTTAAACAAATTGATATCCATCTGCCTACATTAAAGCTGCAACCCATACATTTTTCCATTTGATTGAAATGTGCTGTTTATCAATGATGATTAAATCTAATAACTGGCAATTAGATTGTAAGTAGAAACTAGATATTAAAGTTTGAGGACAAACTTTATGGTGGCTTGAAAAGCCGAGTCTGAATTAGCATGTTACTAGCATGAATTAGCAAGTAACTAGCATGATTCTAACATAAATTAGCATGTAACTAGCATGATTCTAGCATGAATTAGCATGTTACTAGCATGTTTCTAGCATGAATTAGCATGATTCTAGCATGAATTAGCATGTTACTAGCATGTTTCTAGCATGAGTTAGCATGTTACTAGCATGTTTCTAGCATGAAGTAGCATGTTACTAGCATGATTCTAGCATGAATTAGCATGTTACTAGCATGTTTCTAGCATGAATTAGCATGTTACTAGCATGTTATTAGCATGAATTAGCATGTTTCTAGCATGAATTAGCATGTTATTAGCATGATTCTAGCATGAATTAGCATGTTATTAGCATGATTCTAGCATGAATTAGCATGTTACTAGCATGATTCTAGCATGAATTAGCATGTTACTAGCATGTTTCTAGCACAAATTAGCATGTTACTAGCATGTTTCTAGCATGATTTAGCATGTTATTAGCATGATTCTAGCATGAATTAGCATGTTTCTAGCATGAATTAACATGTTATTAGCATGATTCTAGCATGAATTAGCATGTTACTAGCATGATTCTAGCATGAATTAGCATGTTTCTAGCATGAATTAACATGTTACTAGCATGATTCTAGCATGAATTAGCATGTTACTAGCATGATTCTAGCATGAATTAGCATGTTATTAGCATGATTCTAGCATGAATTAGCATGTTACTAGCATGTTTCTAGCATGAATTAGCATGTTATTAGCATGATTCTAGCATGAATTAGCATGTTACTAGCATGATTCTAGCATGAATTAGCATGTTACTAGCGTGTTTCTAGCATGAATTAGCATGTTACTAGCATGATTCTAGCATGAATTAGCATGTTACTAGCATGTTTCTAGCATTAATTAGCATGTTATTAGCATGATTCTAGCATGAATTAGCATGTTTCTAGCATGAATTAGCATGTTATTAGCATGATCCTAGCATGAATTAGCATGTTACTAGCATGATTCTAGCGTGAATTAGCATGTTACTAGCATGTTTCTAGCATGAATTAGCATGTTACTAGCATGATTCTAGCATGAATTAGCATGTTACTAGCATGATTCTAGCATGAATTAGCATTTTACTAGCATGATTCTAGCATGAATTAGCATGTTACTAGTATGATTCTAGCATGGATTAGCATGTTACTAGCATGTTTCTAGCATGAATTAGCATGTTACTAGCATGATTTTAGCATGAATTAGCATGTTACTAGCATGTTACTAGCATGTTTCTAGCATGAATTAGCATGTTACTAGCATGATTCTAGCATGAATTAGCATGTTATTAGCATGATTCTAGCATGAATTAGCATGTTATTAGCATGATTCTAGCTTGAATTAGCATGTTACTAGCATGTTTCTAGCATTAATTAGCATGTTACTAGCATGATTCTAGCATGAATTAGCATGTTATTAGCATGATTCTAGCATGAATTAGCATGTTACTAGCATGATTCTAGCATGTTACTAACATGTTTCTAGCATGAATTAGCATGTTATTAGCATGTTTCTAGCATGAATTAGCATGTTGTTAGCATGATTCTAGCATGAATTAGCATGTTTCTAGCATGAATTAGCATGTAACTAGCATGATTCTAGCATTAATTAGCATGTAACTAGCATGTTACTAGCATGATTCTAGCATGAGTCAGCTTGTTTCTAGCATAAATTAGCATGATTCTAGCATGAATTAGCATGTTACTAGCATGTTTCTAGCATGAGTTAGCATGTTACTAGCATGTTTCTAGCATGAATTAGCATGTTACTAGCATGATTCTAGCATGAATTAGCATGTTACTAGCATGTTTCTAGCATGAATTAGCATGTTACTAGCATGTTATTAGCATGATTCTAGCATGAATTAGCATGTTTCTAGCATGAATTAGCATGTTATTAGCATGATTCTAGCATGAATTAGCATGTTACTAGCATGATTCTAGCATGAATTAGCATGTTACTAGCATGATTCTAGCATGAATTAGCATGTTACTAGCATATTTCTAGCACGAATTAGCATGTTACTAGCATGTTTCTAGCATGATTTAGCATGTTATTAGCATGATTCTAGCATGAATTAGCATGTTTCTAGCATGAATTAGCATGTTATTAGCATGATTCTAGCATGAATTAGCATGTTACTAGCATGATTCTAGCATGAATTAGCATGTTTCTAGCATGAATTAGCATGTTACTAGCATGATTCTAGCATGAATTAGCATGTTACTAGCATGATTCTAGCATGAATTAGCATGTTATTAGCATGATTCTAGCATGAATTAGCATGTTACTAGCATGATTCTAGCATGAATTAGCATGTTACTAGCATGATTCTAGCATGAATTAGCATGTTATTAGCATGATTCTAGCATGAATTAGCATGTTACTAGCATGATTCTAGCATGAATTAGCATGTTACTAGCATGTTTCTAGCATGAATTAGCATGTTATTAGCATGATTCTAGCATGGATTAGCATGTAACTAGCATGATTCTAGCATGAATTAGCATGTTACTAGCATGTTTCTAGCATGAATTAGCATGTTATTAGCATGATTCTAGCATGAATTAGCATGTTACTAGCATGATTCTAGCATGAATTAGCATGTTACTAGCATGATTCTAGCATGAATTAGCATGTTACTAGCATGTTTCTAGCATGAATTAGCATTTTACTAGCATGATTCTAGCATGAATTAGCATGTTACTAGCATGAATTAGCATGTTACTAGCATGATTCTAGCTTGAATTAGCATGTTACTAGCATGTTTCTAGCATTAATTAGCATGTTACTAGCATGATTCTAGCATGAATTAGCATGTTATTAGCATGATTCTAGCATGAATTAGCATGTTACTAGCATGATTCTAGCATGTTACTAACATGTTTCTAGCATGAATTAGCATGTTATTAGCATGTTTCTAGCATGAATTAGCATGTTACTAGCATGATTCTAGCATGAATTAGCATGTTACTAGCATGATTCTAGCATGAATTAGCATGTTTCTAGCATGAATTAGCATGTTACTAGCATGATTCTAGCATGAATTAGCATGTTACTAGCATGATTCTAGCATGAATTAGCATGTTACTAGCATGATTCTAGCATGGATTAGCATGTTACTAGCATGATTCTAACATGAATTAGCATGTTACTAGCATGTTTCTAGCATGAATTAGCATGTTACTAGCATGTTTCTAGCATGAATTAGCATGTTGTTAGCATGATTCTAGCATGAATTAGCATGTTTCTAGCATGAATTAGCATGTAACTAGCATGATTCTAGCATTAATTAGCATGTAACTAGCATGTTACTAGCATGATTCTAGCATGAATCAGCTTGTTTCTAGCATGAATTAGCATGTTGTTAGCATGATTCTAGCATGAATTAGCATGTTACTAGCATGACTAGCATGTCACTATCGTGTTGCTAGCACCTTTCTAGCAAGATTAGCATGTCAGTAGGAAGTTTAAACTGTTAGCATGTGTTAGAAAAGCTAGTCACAGTCTCTGGGACAGTTGCTAGGGTGCTGAAATTGGTTGCTAGGGAGTGGCTAGTAAGTTTAAAGGTAATCAGTGATTGGCTGCTGGCTAGACTGAGTTGAATGAGGCCAGACTCTAGTCTGTAGGACAGTCTGATGCAGAGTTATGAGCTCACAAAGGTTGATCCAATGTTAAGTAAATGGGAGTCTTTTACAATGGAAGTCTATGGGAGAGTTGCTAGGGTGCTGTAAGTGGTTGCTAGGGAGTGGCTAGTAAGTTAAAAAGTCATCAGTTATTGGCTGCTGGCTAGACTGAGTTAAATGAGTCCAGTTAGAAGTCTGTAGGACAGTCTGATGCAGAGTTATGAGCTCACAAAGTTTGACCCAATGTTAAGTCAATGGGACTTTTGGGATTTTTCTGGGTCGTTTTTTGGAAAACCCAAGGTCGGATCAGTTAGAAAAGATATAGCAACCCGAGTCAGACCAGTTCGAAGGTTTGACGAAAGTTTGAAGTATGTAGCTTGAAAGGCCTAGGAGGAGATACACTTAGAAATTAGTCTCAGAAGAATAAGAAGAAGAAGAAGAAGAAGAAGAAGAAGAAGAAGAAGAATAATAAGTTTAAGATAGATAACAGTATGCTGGCTTTTCAAGCCACCATAACTAGATATTAAAGTTTGAGGACAAACTTTATGGTGGCTTGAAAAGCCGAGTCTAAAAGTTTGAAGTCGTTTTAAAGTGTAAATAACTGAAGCAGTTTTTATGAAGTTTGAAACAGTCGGTATAGATAAGTACATTTATGTTAGCATGTTTCTAGTATAGATTGGCATGTTTCTTGGTAGGCAGTTGCTAGGTTGTTCTAAGTGCTTGCTAAGGTGTTGCTAGGCGGTTGCTAAGGTGTTGCTAGGTTGTTGCTAGGCAGTTGCTAAAGTATTATGAGTGGTTGCTCATTAGCATGTTTCTAGCATGATTCTAGCATGAATTACCTTGTTACTAGCATGATTCTAGCATGAATTAGCATGTTACTAGCATGTTTCTAGCATGAATTAGCATGTTACTAGCATGATTCTAGCAAGAATTAGCATAATGTTAGCATGTTTCTAGCATGAATTAGCATGTTACTAGCATATTTCTAGCATGAATTAGCATGTTACTAGCATGATTCTTGCATGAATTAGCATGTTACTGGCATGTTTCTAGCATAAATTAGCATGTTACTAGCATGTTTCTAGCATGAATTAGCATGTTACTAGCATGATTCTATCATGAATTAGCATGTTACTAGCATGTTTCTAGCTTGAATTAGCATGTTGTTAGCATGATTCTAGCATGAATTAGCATGTTATTAGCATGATTCTAGCATGAATTAACATGTTACTGGCATGATTACAGCATGAATTAGCATGTTACTAGCATGATTCTAGCATGAATTAGCATGTTATTAGCATGATTCTAGCAGGAATTAGCATGTAACTAGCATGAATTAGCATGTTAATAGCATGTTTCTAGCATGAATTAGCATGTTGTTAGCATGATTCTAGCATGAATTAGCATGTTACTAGCATGATTCTAGCACGAATTAGCATGTTACTAGCATGTTTCTAGCATGAATTAGCATGTTGTTAGCATGAATTAACATGTTTCTAGCATGATTCTAGCATGTTTCTAGCATGAATTAGCATGTTACTAGCATGATTCTAGCATGAATTAGCATGTAACTAGCATGATTCTAGCATGAATTAGCATGTTACTAGCATGTTTCTAGCATGAATTAGCATGATTCTAGCATGAATTAGCATGTTACTAGCATGTTTCTAGCATGAATTAGCATGTTACTAGCATGTTTCTAGCATGAATTAGCATGTTACTAGCATGATTCTAGCATGAATTAGCATGTTACTAGCATGTTTCTAGCATGAATTAGCATGTTATTAGCATGATTCTAGCATGAATTAGCATGTTACTAGCATGATTCTAGCATGGATTAGCATGTTACTAGCATGTTTCTAGCATGAATTAGCATGTTACTAGCATGATTCTAGCATGAATTAGCATGAATTAGCATGTTATTAGCATGATTCTAGCATGAATTAGCATGTTACTAGCAAGATTCTAGCATGAATTAGCATGAAACTAGCATGATTCTAGCATGAATTAGCATGTTACTAGCATGATTCTAGCATGAATTAGCATGTTACTAGCATGATTCTAGCATGAATTAGCATGTTACTAGCATGATTCTAGCATGAATTAGCATGTTACTAGCATGATTCTAGCATGAATTAGCATGTTACTAGCATGATTCTTGCATGAATTAGCATGTTACTAGCATGTTTCTAGCATAAATTAGCATGTTACTAGCATGGTTCTAGCATGAATTAGCATGTTACTAGCATGATTCTAGCATGAATTAGCATGTTACTAGCATGAATTAGCATGTTATTAGCATGATTCTAGCATGAATTAGCATGTTACTAGCATGATTCTAGCATGAATTAGCATGATTCTAGCATGAATTAGCATGTTACTAGCATGTTTCTAGCATGAATTAGCATGTTACTAGCATGATTCTAGCATGAATTAGCATGTTACTAGCATGATTCTAGCATAAATTAGCATGTTATTAGCATGATTCTTGCATGAATTAGCATGTTACTAGCATGATTCTAGCATGAATTAGCATGTTACTAGCATGTTTCTAGCATGAATTAGCATGTTACTAGCATGATTCTAGCATGAATTAGCATGTTACTAGCATGTCTCTAGCATGAATTAGCATGTTATTAGCATGAATTAGCATGTTTCTAGCATGAATTAGCATGTTATTAGCATGATTCTAGCATGAATTAGCATGTTACTAGCATGATTCTAGCATGAATTAGCATGTTACTAGCATGTTTCTAGCATGAATTAGCATGTTACTAGCATGATTCTAGCATGAATTAGCATGTTACTAGCATGATTCTAGCATGAATTAGCATGTTACTAGCATGATTCTAGCATGAATTAGCATGTTACTAGCATGATTCTAGCATGAATTAGCATGTTACTAGCATGTTTCTAGCATGAATTAGCATTTTACTAGCATGATTCTAGCATGAATTAGCATGTTACTAGCATGAATTAGCATGTTACTAGCATGATTCTAGCATGAATTAGCATGTTACTAGCATGATTCTAGCATGAATTAGCATGTTACTAGCATGATTCTAGCATGGATTAGCATGTTACTAGCATGATTCTAACATGAATTAGCATGTTACTAGCATGATTCTAGCATGTTACTAGCATGTTACTAGCATGAATTAGCATGTTACTAGCATGATTCTAGCATGGATTAGCATGTTACTAGCATGATTCTAACATGAATTAGCATGTTACTAGCATGTTTCTAGCATGAATTAGCATGTTACTAGCATGATTCTAGCATGTTACTAGTATGTTTCTAGCATGAATTACCATATTGTTAGCATGATTCTAGCATGAATTAGCATGTTTCTAGCATGAATTAGCATGTAACTAGCATGATTCTAGCATTTATTAGCATGTAACTAGCATGTTACTAGCATGTTTCTAGCATGAATTAGCATATTGTTAGCATGATTCTAGCATGAATCAGCTTGTTTCTAGCATGAATTAGCATGTTGTTGGCATGATTCTAGCATGAATTAGCATGTTACTAGCATGACTAGCATGTCACTATCGTGTTGCTAGCACCTTTCTAGCAAGATTAGCATGTCAGTAGGATGTTAAAACTGTTAGCGTGTGTTAGAATAGCTAGTCACAGTCTCTGGGACAGTTGCTAGGGTGCTGAAATTGGTTGCTAGGGAGTGGCTAGTAAGTTTAAAGGTAATCAGTGATTGGCTGCTGGCTAGACTGAGTTGAATGAGGCCAGACTCTAGTCTGTAGGACAGTCTGATGCAGAGTTATGAGCTCACAAAGGTTGATCCAATGTTAAGTAAATGGGAGTCTTTTACAATGGAAGTCTATGGGAGAGTTGCTAGGGTGCTGTAAGTGGTTGCTAGGGAGTGGCTAGTAAGTTAAAAAGTCATCAGTTATTGGCTGCTGGCTAGACTGAGTTAAATGAGTCCAGTTAGAAGTCTGTAGGACAGTCTGATGCAGAGTTATGAGCTCACAAAGTTTGACCCAATGTTAAGTCAATGGGACTTTTGGGATTTTTCTGGGTCGTTTTTCGGAAAACCCAAGGTCGGATCAGTTAGAAAAGATATAGCAACCCGAGTCAGACCAGTTTGAAGGTTTGACGAAAGTTTGAAGTATGTAGCTTGAAAGGCCTAGGAGGAGATACACTTAGAAATTAGTCTCAGAAGAAGAAGAAGAAGAATAATAATAAGTTTAAGATAGATAACAATATGCTGGCTTTTCAAGCCACCATAATAAGTTTAAGATAGATAACAGTATGCTGGCTTTTCAAGCCACCATAATCATGCAAACTAATGTTATACCTATTCTGAAATTTAGTCTCAACAACACTGGCATCGCATGACTGAACTGAAGTCTGGTTTATACTCTTGCATCAGGCGATCATCACCCAAAGTTTTGGGTTTTCGCCGGAAAATGCTACTATAGAAATAGCTAAAACTTGCATGCATTCAAGGAAGAGGCACGAACTGAACATTCAACAATTTTAATCAATGTAAACAAAACAAGTCTTCATCTTGAATTGTCAAGGAGCTCTGTGTTCACTTTTGTTTTTCTCCCATCTAAACTAAACCAAAATCTGCAATTTGGTGCGGTTGCTGACTTTGATCATGCAAACATGTTGAAGGCTTTCATTGACAATCATGCATTACAGTTTATACACATGTAATAATAATAATAATAATCTTAATAACAATAATATTCCTGTATGAGGCATTAGTATGAGTATTATGATTCTCACCCTTGCGTTCCCTCTTTTCTCTTGGGGCCGTTTCCTCAGGCAACAACTCTACGTCAGAATCAGACTCTCCCTCATCAGAAGACCAGGGGTTCTTCTTCTGGACTGGTTTAAAAGTGAGGGTGGTCTGCTTTCCTGACTTTGAGCCTGAAAGAGACCAAACAAAAGCCCTGATCAGAGTTTGATGACACCATGCACTCACCGAACAAGTCCTTTTAAAACTGCACTTTACAGACCTACAATGGTCTTTAATATGGTTAGCCAATGGTAAATGCATCTGTGTTGTAACATTTCCCTTTATCTATATTAACGATAATACTTAAGCATGGCAGGACTGTGTTATCAAAAGCATGATTGTACTGTATAGTCGGAAAGTTAACAGAGATCTAAACAGAGACCAACTCTAACGGCACAAACATTTACAGTGCTACCTTTGTCTTTGGTTGGCTCTTTCTTGATCTTCTTTGTGAGTCTTGCAGCCAGTCCCACCCCAGTGCCATCAGTTGCCTCATCATCAAACTCCATCTTCATCACCACACCAGCCTCTTTCTAAAAATACAAACATATTCTGTCAGGATGTGCTAATTTATGTACAATCAATCAACCATCGCCTTTAAAAGCTGATTGAATACATCTGTAAAAAACTAACCCCACATATTCCAACTAAACTGTTGGGAGGTCAGCAAGAAAGAAAAAAAAAAAATTAATTAAAAAAATTTACATTCAGTCAGTACACACTAGGGTTGGGTGATGTCGACCAATTTGGCATTGTACGATGTCTAATGTGAAACAGCGATGAACGATGGCATCGTCGTCGTAGGCGAATTAATTCATGAATGATTAATTAATAACGAATTAATTATTTGTACCGTTTCAACTACCTGACCGGCATTGGTCTTTGTTTTACCCATAACCAAATCATAAATAAAGATAAGTTGCACACAATTTACCACCTATCAATCAGTTTTTCCGCGAGACTCTGGCAAAAATAAAAGTGCAAAACCAACAGGAACCAACCAACAGTATCTGAGTACAAGCGTGAAAGCGAAAGATTGAAGCAGTGTACTGATGCTGTGAGCCGGTGACTGACTGCTGGAGCTTAGACACATGCATAAGCTGCAGCGTGACAGTGTGTGTGTGTGTGTGTGTGGTCACGTGATGTGCATTTTCAGCGGTAGTGTGGAAGGAGGGCTGTTCAGAAATGCTAGATGAAATGCCAGTGGGCGTTGATCGTTTTCGTTCTAAAATGCCATTTTAAAACTAAGACATATTAGTGTAAACGGGGCCTGCGTGTATTTTGCTCAGCATCGTGATATCTATCGGCCATGGAATCGGCTATCGACCCAACCCTAGCACGCACAAAACTTAAAAATCACAAACTTTCAGTTAAAGAGATTAGGAACCAATTAGACCCATGTGGTACTATTCAACCCACGCTTTCACACATGCAGACACAGAATGTGAGAACGCACTATTAGGGCTGGGCGATTCTTTCGATTTTTCCGATTAATTCGAATTTACGTTTTAAGACGATTTAATTTTTCATTAAATCGAGGTATCGTGATTTTTTTAAAATAAAACTATTAGGTACAATATAAGAGGCAATATTGTCCGACCACATGATGGCGCGCCTAATTAGCCGCTCACTTGTGAGAGTACGGTGCTCTATGAAGGAATGTAACAGAGAATGTTATGGCGGCAAATCAATGCCAATATTAATCGAGCGCAGCGGTGATGTTTGCGCGCGAGGAGAAGTGAACCGTGAGCAGATTACAGATCTACACGCGAGAAAACTACAGCTCGCGAGCGCACAGGGGATCTTCACGCGCGCGCTCAACTGATCCAGCGCGAAGAAAACAAGTCCCGCGCGCGCACCTCATCATCTGTGTGCACGATGTACGCTCTCGCGAGCGAGGTCATGCCTACAGCGCGCGCGCGCGCGATCAGTTCTCTCCGCTCGCTCGCTGGTTCTTTTCTCTGCTCGCGCGAAACATTTTGGAATTTTGTCAGTCCTGGGGCGGGACTTGGTTCACTTGTTATCTCTAGCGCTATTGGCTACTCTACCTTTCCGGAAGTTAGCCGGGATTGGACGCCGATTAAACGACGAACCATAATTCACGTGATCTTATCATCACCTTAACAAACATGGCTTATGACCAGCACGTAAGTAATCATTTTATTTATTATGAAAATTATTGCCTTTGATAGAAAAGGTAGTTATTAGAAACTTTATTAACAGGCGCCCTGTTTACTGACACATTGTCTTGTTAAATCAACTAATCTACTTAATCTTTAATTTATATTTAATTTACACAAAGCAAATGAAAATTTTTATTATGCTTACTTTGTAGTCAAAGTATCAATACTTCATCAATATATGCAATTGCACCATTGAAGGTAGTAAAACTACATTAGCCCATACAGCCCATACAGTCAGACTGCAGACAGAACTTTCTCTCAAGAAACCTGTAAAGAACAGCTACATGTGACTTATCAACAACATGCTTTGTTTGCATGATGGTCTACAAAGTTTTTTTTTTTTTTAACTGTTTTAAATTTGCTTAACTTTTTGAGTTGACTGATGTAATGTTTACATTGGTTAAAATTGTTATTTTCTTACTATATATTCAGAAGTATTTCATGTTTAATTCAAATTGCACAATATTTACTTTATTTCATTCAAATCTTCTGCAACGATATTTAACTTGTGAATTTGTTTTACATTTATTTACACCTTGTTGACCAATTTATGTATGGCATGGCCATTAAAAATACAATGTTCCTTAACCAGATGGTTTTTCAATTTACTTATAAAGAGAATGTTACTTCAGTCATGTTGTTGTAATGTTTTAAGTTGACTAGTTACACAATTAAAAAAAAAAAAAAAAAAAAAAAAAAAAAAAAAAAAAAAAAAAAAAAAAAAAAAAAAAAAAAAAAAATCGAAATCGTGAATCGGTCAAACTTTATGAAAAAACCTAGATTTTTTTTTTTGCCATATCGCCCAGCCCTACGCACTATATTTAAATTCTTTGTTTTCAGTTTCTCCGGTTTAGTGGGAACAGCAGTTTAATCAACAATCACAAAATCTTGATGGCTACTTCCAGCAGGATAACCCTCCATGTCAAAAAGCGCGAATCATCTCAGACTGGTTTTTTGACCATGAGTTCCCTGTACTCCAATGGCCTCCACAGTCACCAGATCCCAATCCAATAAAGCACCTTTATGATGTGGTGGAACAGGAGGTTTGCATCATGGATGTGCACTCTACAAATCTGCAGTAACTGCATGATGCTATAATGCCAATAAGAACCAAAATCTGAGGAATATATCAAGTATCTTGTTGAATCTATGCCACAAAGGATTAAGAGAGTTTTAAGGCAAAAGGAGGTCCAACCCGGTACTAGTAAGGTGTACCTAATAAATTGGCCAGTGAGTGTAGTTTTGCAGTTATTGCACAATTTTGCTCTTTAAAATAGGTGTACCATTAATAAACAATACATTGTAACTTACATCACTCGATTTTCTTTTGATATATCGTCTGTCTCAGTTCGAGAGCAAAATCTACCGATATAATGGACCAAATGCAGTGATTATATCATGTTGCGAGTTAACCTGTGATTTCCACCCCTTTACTAGAAGATGCTTCCTAATCTGCTACTTTCTTAGTCACTGTATTTATTTTGTTAAGAGAGTATATTTACATATTCGTCTAAAAGTTACTCCCCAACAACGGCAGCATCTGAAATGTAAAATCTCGACTAATGGTAGTACTTAAAGTTTTACTAACACTACTAGAGGACCTCTTAAGGCGCCACACACACATACCTTCGATCCTTTGCCTCGCTCTTTTTTTACAGCCTGGACTTTCATGGTGCTGGTGATGCGAGGGATAACCCTGCGGCCCTGCGGTGTAGGCATGGTCTCGTTCTTTACCTTGACCACTTTTGGTTTGCCCACTTTACCCTTCACCAGGGGCATTGCAGTCTGTGCCTCCTTCTCTTTCTGTTCCACACGCTATAAACGAATACAAAAAAACTTTGGTGACTTCATGATTCATTAAGCGATACATGTTTGTCTAAAATGCACAATTTAAATGAATCTACATTTTCTCACACACTACAAATTCTACAAATGTGTATCCACCAAAAGCAAAACGTAAATCAATATCAAATGTCATCTTTACCTCCAGCTCCTCAGTAAAAGCTGCCAGATCTTCTTTCCATAGATCAGCAGGGGCCTTCATCTTGAGTGTGTTCAACTCTGTCATCTGAAAACGTGTACATTTTAACTCAAACTCTATGCTGAAACACCAGCTTCACCAACCCACCAGCATTTTATTTTTATGTTGGACCTGTACTCATCAGTTTTTGAAAAGTGTTTTATATTGTATTGATATTCATCACATGTGAAGGAGTACTTCTTTGAAAATATACACACTGTATATACAAAAAAGAAATAGTATTTCTATTAATATACATCATATCAGGATAGGAGATCACTTATATCATGACACTGTCATATTGCTCAGCCCTAAAGCACACACAACTTTGTTTTTTGTCATAATATTCTAAAACGCATATAAAATGTAGATGAAAACAGTCACCTTTGCATCTCTCTGCTTGCACAACTCATCTTTCTTTTCTTTGGTTAGGTACCACATGGGCATGCTGAGCAGATAGTTATAATCAGGGCCAGACGTGTCCTCTTTCTCCTTCTCATCATCATCCTCAGCATCCTCTTCTACATCCTGCCAAACACAGTGAAAATGATAGGTATGCAGATAACAGACAAAAGGGAGAAAACAAAGCATTTAATTTGACTGAAGTGATGTACCTTCTCCTGAGCATCTTTCCATGCTTTAACAGGGTCCGAGTCATAGCCCATCTGCTGAAGCATGCGGATCAGCTCTTTCTTTGGTTTGTTTTCTAGAAATGATAAAGAGCTTCTTAACAGTGACCTAAAGTATTATTCTGACTCAATTACTTTGTCTACTAGCAGGATTACCCCTATGTTTTATTAAAAGGTGCAATAAGTTTGACTTCTCTAAAGCATAAAAATACCATGTTTGCAGATGTTTAAGAAACATGCTAAGTGAACATACAATAGCATTGTTTATCAGAACAACAAGTGAGTTGTTCTGCTTTTGAAAATGGATCAGTCATGGCTAGGAATGGGTATCGTTAAGGTTTTAATAGTATTACTACTTTTATCGATACAACTTATCCATTCGGTACTTTAACGGTTCTCTTATCAGTACTTTTGTAGTGTTTTTTTATTATTATTAATATTATTTATTATTATTAATATTATTTATTAAGTTTTTAATGTAAAATAAAACCAAACAAGTAATTGTAAAACAAATAAATATTTTTTCCTGTAATAGAATAATTTTTTTTATTCTTCTGGAGAAAAATCAACATGTTTGCCTTTTCTGTCAGAAGTCGGGACCTTTCTTGGTTTATTGTGCAAACCAAGCATCCCTGCAGTTGAAAATACCCTGTTTGAGTTGCAAAATGCAGTTAAATGAGATAATGTTTATGATTTTATTAACGCATTCATGTGAATTAGTTAACTGTGTTTAATACAGTTTGAGCATTTCGCAAATGTAAAAATAAGCTGTTTTTTTTGTTATCTCTTAATAAGCATAGTTTATTATTAGGCTATTCATTAGGCATTTTATTGTTTAAAAGGTTAGGCAACTGCAGAAAAAAAAAAGTTTTCATTGTAACCAAATGTGTGTTTAAACTATTTATGTTATACTAATTTAGGTGATTGACTGCTAGCATAACAATGTGGATGATGTAACGCTACAGTTAGTAGCTAGGCAGTCAAACTTTTCATTTGTCTTTCTGCAGTTAATGCAGTTTTGAAAGATACTTTCACTTAGCCAGATTGCTTCCGTTTCCGCTTGTACAAAAAAAAAAAAAAAAACTTGTTGCGTTTGTTGCAATGGGCATTGTCGCCATCCACTCGGAAAATAAACCCATTTGGTTCACTCCACAAGCTTACGAGCTGCGTGTGCGTGAGTCTGTGTCACAAGCTATGCATGTGCGCTTAGAGCGAGCTTCTGCTGAGTGCACACGCACAGCTGAGAACTGTAAAGGCTTTTATACTTTACACACTCGTTGGAAATATAAGCATTTCTCAAGTGAGATTGCCAGACGAATATCGCAAACTAAAAAAAGATTAGTCAGATTAATTATGCTACTGTAATTGTTTATTCAGCAATAATTCTCCAGTACAGATAGCAGAACAGTTAACGTCAGAGCTTATCGAAAGTTCAGTCTTTTATAATGTGGCACCGATACTGATCAAGTCCCGAGTTTCAGTACCTATCCCTAGTCATGGCAGTTTAAGCTGTTGTTCAGTCACAATGTCACAAACCATTTCTAAAATGGAAATTTCAGGTGTTGTTGTCTGCGATTAGGACAAAAACCCATTTAATTCTTTTACATAAAAAATATTACTTTTATTGCATGTCATTATGCATCATAAGGACATTGTGTATGCTCAATAGTCTGGCATGTTCGCTCATGTTGGTTGGTGATGGCAACCAGTGTTTGCATGGAGTCGCTGTCAGTGCAAGGTAAAAGAAAAAAAAAAAAACCTGGTTCAGTGTTTTGAATTTAGATTGCAATATCTAGTTCAACCACTTGGTGTCAATTCCACATACTGTACTTTTAACACTTTACACTGTATTAGACCTATTAAAATTCACTGTACTGGTGTCATAAATTCTGAGGTAATCCTGGAGATGTAAATTAAACACTGAAATAGGATGTGGAAAAAAAAAACTATCTTACCAATGACCAGTGTGCCCTGGATTTTCTCCAGAATGAATCGGGCTTGGTTGGAGAGTTTGGCACTTTCGGCTCCCAGCATTCCTACAAGCCAGTCTTTCCTGAGGATGTAGTATTTCATTCTAAGCTCAAAGAACTCCTTTAAGATGTCCTGAACTGACTCGTACTTCTTCAGACTGCCCACATGATCAAATAACACCTGCACGAGATATGGACAACAGATTTGTTTTTTTTAGATTTGGACCAGCAAGTGTAAATATATAAAACAAATAGTAATAAATCCTGAAAGTGTAAAACAGGTTTACCATGGAGTTACAGGTGAGCAGGTTCTGGAGTTTGAAGACTTTGTGCAGTCCAGCTGCCTCTGCCTCTCTCAGGCGCTCCTCGGTCATTTTAACAACAAAACGCACTGTGGTGTCCGTATGATACTCCTTGTAGTCTGTGATCAGAGCAGGAACCTTCTCTGTGCCGTTCAGCATCACCTCCAACACATTCTCCTTATAGGTCTGATTTGTTTCAGGGGAGAAAGAGGTCATCAATTTTAACTATATCAGTGTTTATGTTTAATGCAATATCAGCAGCATTGGCTATATTTATGGCAACTAAGCATTCAATATACACATGTACAATCAACTTTTCCTTGATAATAATGCATTGTAAAAAAAAAAAAAAAAAAAAAAAAAAAAAATACAACAACAACACTGATAAAGTCAGGATAAAAGTTTCAATTTGATCAATGATAAACATTCTAAAATTCCTCCTTTAGAAAGACATTTCGCTTAAAATATTTCCTGAATAAAAACATTTAACAATTAAAAATATACATTTTATTAAAATATTCTTTGTAGTTATAATATTCAATACATCCCTTATAAATAAAGATATGCAAGTCTTGATTGACGAATTCTGCAAATTGTTCCCTGGTTGTGTCTATTTTTGAATTGGTAATTTTTCTTTTCATTTACAAAAGCTGTTTTATCTGCCTGTTCATTACCACTAAATCCCATATGGCCATGTATCCAACAAAAAAATACTACTACATCTTTTCTTTAGAGTCCACTTTTTCTTTTAAGCAAAAAAAATTCATAGGATGATCAGTTTTAAAAGATTAGGGCTTGTAACAGGGTATATGCAGGAATCCTAAAGATAATTTCAATACCTTTTTAAAATTTTTTGAAGACCTTCTCACAATAATTTAAGACTTCAATGTCTTAAAGGAGTTCGCAAACTTGAATTCTCCCATTTTGCCGTCGGTTTTGCTACATGTTGAGAGCATCACATCACCTTCCTGCGTTTGTCGCAAATTATGTGACATTACCCGGACGCACCCAGCCCAAACCAATCGAGAAAAAAAAAAAAAAAAAAAAAAAAAAAAAAAATTAAATTAAATAAATAAATAAATAAATAAATAAATAAATAAATAAATATATATATATATATATATACACACATTATATCTTTATGATAACATAATACATGCCTTCAGAGATTTTCTAAAGATAAATATATTTAAAAAAAATAACGCAACTGGTATAACTACAACAGTCGCGTACATCTGATCTCATATGAAGCAAGAGATCACAATGACATGATAACATGTGCAGGTGCTGTAGTGCCGCCCCAATTCTTAGGGGTAAATTTTAAAGCCCTTCCCCTCCACACTGTTTCAAGAGCCAAAGGGAAGGGGTACAGAAATAGAATTGGGTTTGGGCCTAGGTATAATTCTCAATATTAACGATCCATTAACTATGATTTCTATATAAAACTACTAATTAGCTGCTTGTTAATAGTTAAGGTAGTAGTTGAGATTAGGTAGGCTTAGGGATACAAAAAAAAAAAAAAAAAAGCAAATTTCATAATAATTGAAAACAAGCCAGTTAGCAGCGAGAATAGGTGTTACTAAATTCTTTTTGTGCTCCTAATTTTATCCATATGGCCTTAAGGGAAAAATATTAAGCCCTGAATACATAATTTCTACAGTTTGTCAGCCATAATAATTATATAGCTAGGGAGTGTTAATCATATATAAAAAAAAAAAAAAAAAAAAAGCCTTTATTGTTGTAAGAAAGCATCAAAAAACGATTACGACAGATAAGTCGGAGTACAATAAAAACAGACCTGTGTCCAGGTTTTGACTGGCAGCTCTGTGATCTCGATGGTGGTGGAGTCAATGATGGCCACCTCTCCATTATTCACATACTGATTCTTTGCCAGCTCATCAATGGTCCCCTTGAAGCCCTTATAGCTGGGCAGCTGTAGATATATATATTCACAGTGTAATGTTAATAAAGGCTGGTTTGGATCAATATCATTAATAGGAAAAGCTCTATATATGTGATAAATATCATACAGGTTTAACTTTACCATGGGGAGCGGCTCTTCTCCGTTAAGCATGCGGTGAATATTGTTGATGATTTCTCGCACGTCATAGTTAGGGATACGGCTGGCCCATCCTGTGCCAATACCTTCACCTCCATTAGCCAGCACCAGAGGGATGATGGGCATGTACCACTCCGGTTCCACTCGCAAATTGTCATCGTAGTTGTACTTCAGCAGGTTGTCGTCCACCGCAGGGAACAGTAGACGAGAAAGTGTACTGAATAAAAGAATTTCCTATTAATTTAGTTGCAATTCATTTAAAAATACCAAGATTTATGCTTAATGAGTTTCAAAAACTTGAGATTAAATTGTCTGTGCACCTGAGCATAGTAAAGATGTATCTGGGGCTGGCCGAGTCTTTGCCTCCATGCAGACGTGTGCCAAACTGACCCAGAGGCTGGAGCAGGTTCAAATTATTACTGCCCACAAAATTCTGAGCAAGACCCACAATGGTCATCATCAGAGAAACCTGAGAAAAAAAATATTTTTCAGATGTATGAATGTTACCAAGTTCACTGGCCTTTAAGGGTGTAACAAGGTTTGGTTTAAATTTGTTGTTTATATAAACCCAAATAAAATAAATAAAACCAAATTGCATGAATCTAATAAAGTAATTCACTGTTTAAAAAAAAAAAAAAAAAAAAAGGAAATATAAAGTGCAAGTGAAAGTTAAACTCAAATGGGGAGAATGAACCGATATGGATTTTAATAAGCAGCTATTTACATTTTTTGCTGTAATGATCAAATAAATTGCTATATAGTCAACGAGGAATAAAAAAAAAAAAAAAAAAAAACATTTAGGATGTCAGCACATTTTTATTTTACCTGTAATCAAAACTGATCATATAAGTGTATTTAACTAATTAACCACATGGGGGAGACTTGAGCAAATGATGAATGTTGCTAAATATATCCTTGTCTGAACTCTGATCTGATCTATATACACATTATGCACAGAAAACAAAAATTGCATTCGAGACATGCACTAAACCAAATGTCCTGTACCGGAAAGTTGTTATGAACATGTAACTGTTACACCCCTACTGGCCTTACATAGACATCAGATTGACAAATCATTGTGTAGTTTCAAAATTTAACATCCACATACATTTAAATCTTAACAAAATCTGAATTATTTTGAATTGAGCAGTCAAAATCAAAAGCAATCTGAAGTCTCGTGAAATGCCAAGTTTGAGCTTGGGTCAACCATGGTTTATTGCTGCACGCCATGTCATGGGTGTGCATAAAATAATTATAAAAAGATGCTTCCTGTGTTTTTATTTCCCTGGCTTGTCACATGCAAGTGACGATTCTGTACTGTTGTGCCTATAAAAGGGTCCTAAAAAAGTCGTTATATAAACTACTTCGGTACTTTTGACGAGGGCTGTGTGATTTGGGGAAAAGTATCTATGAAATTTTTTTTTAACAGATATTGCAATTTCGATTTGACTTGCGATTTAATTTTGTCGTCAAGCTTCAGCTCTGTATTCTGTATGTAGCTTCTTACTGCTAAAATGCAGTGTGTGTTCGTTAAAAAGGAACTGAAAATATATTAACCAACTCCAACTTTTATTCAAAATTTGTTTTTAAATATTCAGAAATGAAACACTTTTTTTTCTCTAGAGCAAACAGTAGCGAGTTATGACATCAGTCATCTCCTGGTGCCTTCGTGATGTTTTTTCATATGGTGTAAAAGCTGCAAACAACCATAAAAGTAGAAGCCCTCACCTCTCCATGGTGATAAGCTGACATCTCAGCCACTGATCCAGCCAACTGAGCCACTTTCACCTCTCTCTTATCATTCCTCTTAAAACAACAGAAGATAACTTTTCTCTGGCCTGGTTTAAGCCCTGTAAAAGAAAGTAAATAAATAAATGAAAAACCCACACATGCATTACTTTATCATATCCAAGTGCAATAACACAAATAGTCATAGCCCTAAAATGCAACTAGTTTACATGTTACTAGCATTTTTCCAACATTCTTCTATTTAAGCAAGCCGCCTACCCTTTACAACTACATTTAAGTAATGTGAATGTGGAATTCTAGGGAAAACTGGGTTTCTCACCATCCACCATGCAGGGGATTGACCTCTCGTTGTCAGAGTTGGAGAACAGCACAAGCTCTTTATTGATGAAATCATGGTAGGAGAGGGACTTGGTTGCCTGTCCGTACAGATACTCCTGCACAATTAAGAAACAAGACAATGTTGGCTGGTGGCACACATTGGCTAATTTATTACAATAAAAGCCTATCTACATGTGGAATGTCAGACGATGTGTGGCACCTCAGGCAGATTGTGTTCTCTACGCTGACGTCTGTTGATCATAAAGCTGGTCAGCCATTCCTTCCTCTCCTCTATCATCTTCTTACTAAAGGCCTACAAACAGACAGAAAGTGAAACAGTGTTTTTTTATGTAATGTTTGGCAGGTAATGACAGGTTAACGCTTAAGCGATTCATACATTTACATAATATAACTTCTACATAATACAATTTTATGAAAAATATATTAGATTGAGACCAATTGCTAAATTATGTCCAAATTTTAAAAAATAGCTTATCCAACCTAGATGATCATTTATCAGGGTTTCTGCAGATAGCATAATGTCAAATTTAAGACCTTTAAGACCATTAAATATTAAATTTAAGACCATATATGACAATATCAAAGACACACATACACCAAAAAAGAAAATGCAAAAAAAATAAAAATAAAAACATTTGTGGTAAAATAAATGTGTTCAAATAAAAAAGACAGGTTAGATGCACCATAGAACTTCAGGATAAACAAACAAACATCTTAAGGCTGATTTGTACTTTCCCCTGGCACCGCATTGCGCACCTCACGAAACGGACAAGGCTTTTATACTTGACGTGTTCGCCATGGATATATTCTTTTAAGTGACAGGGGGCAGTCAAAAGAAACAGTAAAATCAGACGGATAAACAGAAGTAGAAAGTTTCCAGAACTAGGTCATACCACTAATATCATTGACGATTTTTAAACATTGTTTTTATTATTTTTATAATTTATTATAATCAAAAGGATTTTTATAACGATTCGAGATTTTTAAAATCAAATTGATGCACCACTTTATTTTTGTTCACATCTCGAACAGTTCTACCTATTACAGTTAAATATTAATGAGAAGAGAACATGGGTTGCTCTACAATTGTATTTTTTATTATAGCAAGAATAAAAGCAGAAAAAAAGAAAAAAAAAATACTTACTAAAAACTACTGATGTTCCCCTCAACAATTCACACATTGGCTAGTTTCTGTCCTCTACTTATAAGCTAAAAAGGCAATAATGGTCCAACATTCCTGACCATTATCACCAATAAAGTCTAGAAATTGGGCATCAGTATATTGTAAACTGATATGTTCAAATATTCCTTTCCAGTTATTAAAAGACATACTTTGTTACTTAATTTTAGCTTGTAACTTGCTAATTGTTTTAAATTCTAAATTGTAATGTATACATTAGTGTAAAACCTATGAATGGTGGAAAAACATTCTGTAATATTAAAGACCACCTGGGTCTCCGCTTTTGCCATGGCCTTTTTTTGTTTTAACAAACTTATCCCTCAGGCTTTTACAAAAACTGTCCTCCTTTCCCACTGCTGTTGCAATTTCCAGTCAAGAATTATTGGTCATCTGGTTCTCCCTATGATCACGAATGGACGGATCATAAAGATGTCTGCACAGTCGTACCTGCTTCAGACAAAACCTCTTCAAAGTGTTTCTATATTCAACTCAAATCAAACGCAACGCCGCACAAACGGTTCACCCGAGTGTCAAAAAATTTTGTGAGCTCCTTCAGCCGAAATCATGTCACACGCACCCAAAGCGAACCTCCGCAAACACAGCGATGATGTCACATTCGCTGCGCGCACCGAGTTTAATAACAGAAAGCTGACTGGCTATTGCATGTTGGTCTCAAACCGCAAATTGCATTAGGACTAGTGAAATAAAGAACTTCAACACCACGAAAACAAAGCAACAACAAAAAAATAATTTAAATGAACATTAGATAGCGTTTTATGAACATCGGAAAAGAACTGTGTAAAAATATTTAAGAACTAGAACAGCAAATGTAAGACTTTAAGGCCTAAAACTTCAATTTCTAAATTATAGACTTAAGACCCCGTGGAAACCTTGTTTTTTGCAACATTTTAATGTAACACTGAAAAGATAGGTACCAGGGTGATAGCCTCATCATCAGCCGGCCCGGAGTACTTAAAAGGGATTCGATGTCTTGTCATATCCGAAAAATACTCTTTGGCCTCCTTTGATGTGCTGGTACCCAAACCTGAAGAGAAGTAAATAGAAGGTTACAAATCATCATGCACATTTGAAATAAACCTTTAAAGGTTCTATGTAAACACCAATTGTGCTGTACCCTATCAGTGACCCAATTTTTTTTTTTTTAACATCACTCGCACAGACAGAGATATAGTAAAACCATAGCTTACATTTGCCAGTGGACTACCACAGGTGTTTAAGACAAACCTTTGTAGTATTTGATTTTCCAGGATTTGATGCTACTCTGCTTCTCCTTCCACTCAGTGAACTCTGGGATACTGTAGAAAGAAATCTCCTGCTTCTTATTGGATGCCTAGAATATAAAACAGCACAGCGTTAATGAAGTGGTTCCATAACAAGGATTTTAATGTATTGTTTACATCAAGGGCTGTTGGCTTCATGATTACCTTGATGATAGGGGTGATGAACTCTTCCAGAAAGTTATGGCGCAGCAGTGATGGCCAGTTATGATGGATGAAGTTGATCAGCAGACCTTTAATGTGAGATCCATCTTGATCCTGTGGAAGTCACCCATCATTATATACACAGCAAACAACCACTGTTCTATATTTCACAATAGATGCACCAGGGCAGAGTCTGACCTGATCTGTCATGATCATGAGCTTGCCATAGCGCAGACTCTTGAGTGACTCAGGGTCACTGTAGTTCTTTTTGTACTGAAGACCCAGGATCTTAATGATGTTGTTGATCTCAGCATTTTCCATGATCTACAAAAAATAAAAATTGATGACACAGAAAGAAAAATGAATGCTAATACACTTTAAAAAGTTCCAAATCCATCTGACTTTTTTTGCATGGAGCACTAGAGATGTAGCACAATGTCTGTTTTAAGTCTTCTAATTTGAGACACGGCCTACATTTACCTTAAAATCACCGACATTTTACAGAAAAAACCTAATTATGCCAAGTGAAAAACAAAGTCAAACAATATAATAATAATAACATTACCTAAAATAAAAATGTGCGTCTCTTGCGACCTTGTCAAATTTCTTAGAGACCCTTCTCTTTGATTGTCTGCGTTTTACTCAAGACCATGGTACACTGTTTTAGATTTATTTATAGTTCTGCATAGAGTGTACGCAGTAGATCCTGTGCAGTCTTCACACAATCGCACACCATTAAGCCTGATTTATACTTCTGCCTGGTGCCGCATCGCGCACCTCTGCTGAGCACGTGCGCACCTCGTGAAATAGACAAAGCTTTTATACTTGACGCGTTCACGGTTCAGATATTCTTTATTGGCCTGTATCCACTGAGTGGTACGGTACGCTTTTATGGCCGTTTCCACTGTCAAAGGGTACCTAAAAGCGAACCGCACCGTACCACTTTTTGGTCACGCTTTGCAAAGGGTACCAACAGGCCCAAAAAGGTACCATAAGGCGAATATAGACACGCAGCTGAACGCTATTGGCTTAGAGAATAACATCACTGGCAGAAGCAGGAGAATGAAAACAAAGGAAGCGCCATTTTTAGAAACACAGCCGAGATATTACACTGTTATAATATATACATATAATAACAAACCATGGTCGACCCGAGCTCAAACAATGTCGTCATCTTGATGAACAGCCACAAAGCCAAGAAGAACAAAATCTGTCATGTCCTGTTTTTGTTTTACGAGCCCATCTACAGCGCGAGCAGTTTCAGTTTCCAGAGAGCTTGCTGTGCGTCTATATTTGAAATAAGCTTTTTGAGCTTGTATCAATATTGTGCGTGTGATCATTGAAGCGCTCTGATATCTGATCCTGTCAGGACGAGACAAACGCGAGAGTGAAGCGAGAAAAAACAAAGGAAAAGCCAGAAAAAAAAAGCAGCAAATGATGCTTCAGCAACCTAAAAGATAAATAAACTGCCATGTTAAACTATTATCATCACCTTATGAACTATTATGAATTCGGAATGACAGAATTACTTTTTTAATAAGAGGTTAGATGTGCTGGTGAAGATTAAAGACACATATGAGATTATTGCTCTGACTGTGGGCTATATTTCATGTTTTTGAAAAAAGGACTAAATGTATGCTGCGTGTAGTTTTTCTGTAATTGGTAACAAATCGGAGACTGTAAGGGTCTGTTCATTTATTTATTTATATAATTGCAGACGTTCCATTTCGCACTGCCATTGATCTGCAGTAATAATCAAATCATGTTCATAGAAATCTTAATGAACATTTACACATAAGGATTTGTGTGTAAAGCATCTGTTTTGTGAGAAGGGCTTCTAATACGATATGTGAAAGACCCTTACGTAGGGGTGGGCGATATGACCTAAAATTAATATCATGGTATTTTTCATCTTTTGAACGGTGACGGTATAATATCATGGTATTACTTTAAATAGCAAAATAATATACATCTCAAGGAAGAACCAACAAAAGAAAGTCTCACTTCTATCACTCTGTAAAAGTTTTGGTTTGGGTTTGTCTCATTGTAAATGCTCAGTCTCGTTATGAGCTGATCTTAATTTTTCTGTGTTGGTGGAGTCAGCCGCACCAATTCATGAGCAGAAAGAGTAGGATTGTCATGATGACCACCAGCGCGATACCGCTCTTTGTTATGAGCCGTAGTTTCAGTGTAAACTTAGTAAAGGCAAGTTTTTTAGGCGATGATGTGTAGAGTATTAGATTTTACATTTAGCAAACATTTGCGCCAAACACTCGATTGATCTCAGCTGGCGGATCAACATTTACCTCATGTCGTGGTCGCTGTCATCTGCGCCATTATTATAACTTTGGGTGAGGTTTGCAAACCTGTGTACTTTCACTCTTCAGCCGTTTGCATTTCCTGCTGTAACAAAAGCTCCCTGTTATCTGACAGCGGGAAGCGTTGAGTGATCGACAGCTAATATGAACCAATAGAGCGGCAGGGTAGAGCGATTCAGCAAGTTCTTAGAGAAAATCAAATCAGGTCGCACTACAACCATTATATTCAGTCGCACAAATGCTCCCAAATATATTATGAGGGCGCATGCATTACATTTCAGCCGCACATGCGACCAAAATGGTCGCAATTTCGAGCCCTGTAGTATAAGGACATGTATTCAGACCACAACTGAACGTTTGAAGAAAATTTAATGCCTCATTTACAATTAGCTATTATTGATGTAAATGCAGCCGTTCAAGGTACATAATTGATGTATTACGGTATTAGAAAATCCATGTCGTGGCGCAATGTCACACCGGTGATGACTATGACACCGGTGTACCGCCCACCCCTACCCTTATGGCTTTACTGCGACATTTGAGTAAATGACGTTGTCTGAAACTTTGTCGTACACCACACCCACCAAAAGGGTACCCTTTTGCCAATGGAAACACAAGCTTGATAAAGGTGACCCATACCGTACCTCTCAGTGGAAACTGGCCATAATGACAGGGGTGGTCAAAAGAAACTGACCGTAAAATCAGACAGATAAATAGAAAAAAAGAACGCTTCTGGAACATATACATACTGATGTGTTTAAATGTTCTTTTCCAGTTATCAAAGAAATAATTAGTTACTTCGCTTTAGTTTTGTAACTATTAAATTGTTTTAAATTAAAAAAATTGTAACATATATCAGTATAAAACCTATGAATAGTGCAAAAACATACTCTGTAATTGTGTACCTGGGTCTCCACTTTTGCCATGGCCAATTTAACCCTCCAGTTTTTTTTTTACTTTTTAACCAAAACTTACTTCCTTTCAAATGGCTGTTGCAATTTCAAACGGCTATGATCACAGATCATAAAGATGTCTGCACAGTCGTACCTGACCTGTTTCAGACAAAATCTCTTCAAAGTGATTCATATTCAACTCAAATCAAACATGGCGCTGCACAAACGGTTTGCTCGAGTCTCCAAAAAAATAAAATAAAATAAATAGTGCACTCCACCAGCCAAAATCATGTCGCAAGCACCCAAAGCAAACACAGATGTCATATTTACCGAGGCGAACTAGCGGGCACGTTGAGCATAAACCAGGCTTTAGCCATACCCTGATGCACACCTCTCAAAAAAGTACACATCGAGACAAAATGTAGCATAAGATTGGTCGGCTTGGCATCGGTGACTAGTGTACGTATGGCTGAGAGAGGCATGAGTGTTTAACAAGCAGTGCTACCTAAAAGGGCATATAATCCCCCTCCAAAATGGCGTTCCAAACTGAAGTGCTCAAAATTGGCCACTTCCAAGAGAATGATTTTTGATTATGAAAAATACAACTGATAGGCACTTTGGGTCCACATGGTCCTTTGAGCAGGAAAGTTGTTTAGGGTAACACTGCACTCAATTCGGAAGGGCTCCAATTCCTTCAAAAAGGATCCTCCAAAGGGATTAGGGCATATAAATAAATTCATCTGCATGGAATCCCTCTTTTGGTGCACAATCTCTTTCTCTCTCACGCATGCATGCACACACACTGTTGTGTAGTATGTAACTAAACATGAAAGTGATTCATTTTTAAAGTCACTGACCTGTTTGTGTGACGCTTCTCGAACGTTGAGCATTTTACCACGCAGAGGGAAGACACCATAGCGATCCCGTCCCACCACACCCAGACCCGACACGGCCAAAGTTTTGGCCGAGTCTCCTTCGGTCAGGATTAGAGTGCAGCTATTGGAGTTTTTTCCACCTAAAACAAAAAAGCACACTGCAATGAACATCCAAGCTGAAGGCATCATAACCATTTAACATTACAACAAACCTCTTGTTACCTGCATCGTTGGCATCATCCAGCTTGGGTACTCCTTTAATCTTCGTGTGTTTGACAGCTGAGCATTTCTTATTGAGCTGTGCCTGGGCTTTAAACTTCACCCAGTTCATAATGCTTTCCACAATTCCACATCCATTAGCCTACAGACATAGACGGATTAGGAGTTTGTTAGAGCTTTAAAAGTTTTTAAAAATTGACCAACTTAAGGAGCCCCTTTTATGTTTTTTTTAAAATGACTTTCCATGTAGTGTGTAACACAGCTCTAAGTAAAGTGAAATATCCAGCTAAGGCTTAAATCTGAAAGTGGACAGTGTATAAAACTATTGATTCATTTATAAAAAAAAAGTCGACTCATAGTGCTTCAAATGAATCGTCTTGATAACGAGTCTTTAGCCGTTTCGTCGTGATGTCGATATGAAACAAGCCCCGCCCAATCGTTGCACGCGCAAACCCGGGAAAATTTAAACCTGCTGTCCTGCCCACTAATACAGTAGCAAAGAAAAAGAGGACGACCAACAGATCCCAGTTGAATCAAGTCATGAAGACACTGTGCTCAGCTTGATATTATTGGAAGTGTGAGGGGAAAATTAGTGTTATTTTCTCTATGCAAAGATAAAACTGTGAAGAGTCAGTGGTTGAGGTTTATTTTTGCAAAAATTCCTCAGCATAATAGCCCAGCCTGTGCTGTTTCAGTCTTTTTTCTAACGCATGCTTCTGCAATCTAAACGCTTACAACGGGCGATTCGTCGGACATTTGTAAAAGGAAGGATCAGAAAAGACTATTGATGTATGAGATTTTGACAGAGCTCGACAGGAACTTTAACAGTACACATTTCATGGATCAGTTTCTTCCGCCATTTCACAAGTGTAAGTAAATGGTTGCCTCCTTGTTATCTCTAGCTTGTATAATTATGCATTTAATTGTGTTTTGTTACTTGTAACTGCGTGTACTGTATCTGGTTAATTCATATTCTCATATGGTGTCTAATGCCACGTGCTGCTTTGTTTACAGATTTAAATGCTTTTATGAGCTCATAATCTACTGCCGTTTGTCATTGCTATGGCCACCGTCAGCTGTTCCTAGACACGTGCAGCGTGTCAAGGTTCAGAATAGTTCAACTTTTGACGCTGTATGGATGAATACTGAATGTGTGTGAGAACCGGGTACTGTGGTGTTAGTAAGTTAACTATGAAGAGTGTTTCGGGCGGCTGCTGTGATTGGATCCTATACCAATGTTGGCGACCCAGGGGCTTCACAGACCGTACCAAAATGCTGGGGACCGGAGGTGGGGGTGGTTGAAATTACGGGAGTTTTCCAGGGTAAATAACAAAAAGGGTGGGTGGGTGGCTGGAGATTAGGGCTGGGTATCGTTCCAAAATTTTTGATACCGATACCCTGAATTCGATACCGGTTCCGAACGATACTTTTTTCGATACTTTTATTTAAAGAAATATATTTTAGCAAGATTATTTTTTCAGGATGTTCGTGACACTTTTCACAGCAGGCTTATCTCGAAGACCAATAAACAAAGCAATAAAAGCACAAAATGAACAAAGTGTAGTTAACAATATATTAGTGCAAAGTTAATAAAGTTCAAGCAGTTTTAAGTCAATCAGTTTTAGGTATTTGTGAGGCTTACTGCTGCTTAAAGGTTTAGTTCACCCACAAATTGAAATTCTTTCATTAATTATCTACAAATGAAGATATTTTGGATTTAATCCAAGAGCTTTCTGATCCTCCCATGGATAAATCATTGAATAAAGTTATTTTTGTTTACTTTGTGCACAGAAGTATTCTTGCAGCTTCATATAATTATGATTGAACCACTTATATTGCATGGACTTATGTTGACTATGTTTTTGGTTCCTATCTAGGCATTGAAAAATGCATATCCAGTAAATCTAACCTTTCTCCAAAGTAGAAAAAGGCAGCAAACCTTTAACAATAAAATTTGTAACGGCCCTGTGGCATTCATCTTTCCTTTCTTTGTTCATTTTTACTTTTTTGCCAGTGTAAATGGATTATCACATGATGGTCTCTTAATTCCAGGGTCAGCAGGAGCAGAGACTATAACATTAATGTGAAGAAAACATGAAAGCTAAACTGTTAATGCAGCCAAGGATAAGGACATTTATATTAGATAAGTTTAATGTGAGGTAAACTTCATTTACTGTTATTTTAGTATCAACTAGTATTTTAGTATCAACTTAGTCAGGTATTTAAAGCCATCGAAACAGTACATAACGTTACACAGCGTACGTTAGGTCAAAAAAGGATTAATAAATTTACCCCACACAAACTTAAGCCCCGTTTACACTGTCAGGTCTTGATGCCCAATTCCGTATACATCTGATACTGCCTATATCAGATTTTTATTTGTCTGTCCGTTTACACGTTCTTTTAATTGTGATATATCCAATCCATGTCTTTACACTTGCCATACAATTTACGATGCATGCATAAACAGGTTCTAGCACCTGTGCCACACTAGCCACGATGGAAGAAACGGTCTTGTTTATAGCTCTGTGAAGCATAATATAAGAAGTGAATGGTTCAGTCCAGATTTACCCCCACGCAGTTTACGTAATGGTATGGCCCTGATGTGTGTGTGTAGTAGATGTAGCATTTGCCTGTGTGCGCACTGGTGTTGTTGGAGAGAATAAAGTTGTTCTATGTGTAGCCCGCAGTGAGTGTATTATTAGCGACAAAAAGCTAAAGTTACAACACGAAGTTCACCCAACTTTAAAATTATTTTGAGGCGGAGGAGGTGGGAAAGGGCCGTCATCGCAGCTCGCGCTTATGGTTTATATGCTGTCCTCAATCATTCAGAGGAATGTGTGATTACGAGAGAGATCTCAGGTCTGGTGGGAGCAAATTGTGGCGACTTTCCTTCATGTTTTCTCTGTTGTTGTTTACCGCGTCGGAATCTCCAAACACGCTCTTTCTTCAACATTTAACCGCAGAGAAGCACCACATTGTCACAAGTTTAATGATGATCAGAACAGAACGCCTTAATAAAACTGTTTACATGACAGTCGCATTGTCACATATCCGATTTATATCTGATTTATTTCCACATATGAAGGAGACCTGAAACTATGGAAGCCCGTTCCCGCCACTGAATAAAAAAAATAATTGAAAAAAAAAAAAAAAAAAACACTTAAAAAAAACTTTAAAAATAGATTAAGTCAGAATTGCGAGTTATAAAGTCAGAATTGCGAGTTATAAAGTCAGAATTCCGAGTTATAAAGTCAGAATTCCGAGTTATAAAGTCAGAATTCTGAGTTATAAAGTCAGAATTCTGAGTTATAAAGTCAGAATTCTGAGTTATAAAGTCAGAATTGCGAGTTATAAAGTCAGAATTGCGAGTTATTAAGTCAGAATTGCGAGTTATTAAGTCAGAATTCCGAGTTACAAATAAGTTTCCTGTTATGCCGACTGGCCATAAATGGAGTTTTAAAGATGCATGCACATTAGCTCATAATCACAACATAAAGCCTATATCTGACTTTTTAATGTTTATCACGCTTTCAAAAAGGAAATGTATAGTTGAACTAGGCTGTCTATTTATTCGTATGGATTTGTTCTTTTTTTAATTATTACCATTTGGTCTAAATAGCAATTATAAAGCATTAAACAGAGCGCCTGAAACTAACTATAGGTTGTGTGATTCCTCCAAATGTCTAAAATTAGGATTTCATTACTATTTATCTATTATATGTGTAACAATTATATGATTTAATCGCAGCTGTTATTTGTTTCATATTGCAAGAGTGCCCTCGTATGGTGTATACTTGGGAGCTGCAGACATATCGTACATAGACATTATAAAGGGCTAAATCTAAAAGGGTTATATTAGTTTATATTTCAGTTCAGTAAAAGTGTCAACCAAATACTGTGTATTCCTGGCCTTTATTGGTAAACTGGGCTGCGAATCCATACCACATCAGAAGCAGAGAACCTAAAGAAAGAGTCTTTAACACTTCATTTATGGCCAATCGCCATAACAGGAAACTCCTTTAAAACTCAGAATTCTGACTTAATAACTCAGAATTGCGACTTTATAACTCAGAATTCTGACTTTATAACTCAGAATTGTGACTTTATAACTCAGAATTGTGACTTTATATCTCAGAATTGCGACTTTATAACTCAGAATTCTGACTTAATTTTTTTTTTTTATTATTATTTTTTTTTTTTTCAATTAATAATTTTTTTAATTATTATTCAGTGGCGGGAACGGGCTTCCATATGAAACCGATCGCTGAATATCTGAATGCATGCGTTTTTTTTTTTCTGTTTACACGGTCATCATACAGATTCAATCGGTCACATATGAACAAAAAATCTGAATTGGGTCACATTTATCTGCAGTGTAAACAGGGCCTTAAACTTTAACGGTACACAAGCAAGAAGTGCTAAAAGTTAACTGATTTTGTATGTCTGTTTGACGATTTGACAAGATCTGCGCGAGTGGGCGTAACCGCCGTAAACTGCTGATTTTCAAGACAGTCTCGCCGCAGCACAGCCAAATCACCAGCATTTGATCCGGGCACGTTAAGGATGCAGGTTTTCTCCAAGTGGTGCTCACTGACATTGACAAGTTTATACCCTTGGGTATTGAAATTTGGTACCGAACGAAAATGATTTTTTCGATACTCTGTAGTATCGAGACGGTTCGGTCGGTGCTTAAAAAGTATCGAACTCGATACCCAGCCCTACTGGAGATGGGTCTGAAATACGGGAGACTTGTTGATAAGCTGTGGTGGGCATTTTACTCTGTCTCGTGCTGAAAGACCAATCGCAACAGGCGGTCATTGGTCCGATCAGCTTCGTGCCAAGGAGGGGTTCGGGAACAAATTAATCGCTGAACGATTCATATGGGAGTCGCTGGGATAATCTGGTAAAAATAAATGCATATTATAAGACATCGAAAGTGTTTTTTTACCTTGCATTCTTGCATGTTGGAGACCCTTAAAACTAAAATATGACTTTTTATTGTATAATAGGGGCTCTTTAAACATCTTTAACCACCTATTAGCAAATGCTAATTTAGTAATGCAAAGTTGAGTAATTAAATTGCAATTATTTGATCCTTCGCTAAGCCACACCCGAAAACTACCACACACCAATCGGGGCTTAGCAACCGTTGCTACGTGCAGGAGGCCCATCAAGCTTTCAAGAGAAGGAAACAAGCCAAAGCGTTGACTATTTGGATTGTGCAAATCTGATACCCTGTATCCTAAAAGTTTGGACAGGGTGGTGGAATTTTTTTCCCTTTCGAAAACATGAAAGAGAAATGCCAGCATGAATCAAGCTGTGTAAAGGGTGCTAAAAGAGCGGGGTTAAATTGGATTTGTTTTCGATATTCCTGACACATTCAGTGATAGACAGCAATAACTCAAAAACGTAAAAACATCTAAACTGTGCTTCCTGCAAAAATAAAGCAGGTTGTGTTTCCCAGCTGTCTTTTTTTCCGCTCAATATTATAAAGCACTGCTCCATTTAAGCCCTCGCAATAGTCATAGTGAAAGCAATTATTTTTCCCTTCGTTTCAAGCTACGAATATTTGAAATTACATATCAACAGAACAAAATCGATATGTGATCGCACTCGTGACTTGCGTTCAATTTACTTCACCCACAGCTGTTTTTCAGTCATTTATAACCCTCATGTCCATGTCAGAGCTACAATTCACTGATATTTTAGTCCATCTTTTAGAGATTCAGTCAGTCATCGGTGACAACGTTATAGCGGGTTAGTGTCTGCTTTTATATGTGGTGTCTGATTAATATTTGCTTGTAGGGAAAATCTATTTGTTCACTTCTGCTATTTATACTTTGATTTGCATTTCAATAACTTTTTTTCCCACTTAACTGCAAATTAGAATAGAAACTGGATAAAGAGCACAAAAACATACTGACAGTAATAGGTATTGTACATTGTTATGGGTCAATGATTTGTTATGGGTCAATTTCCCCTTTCTGGCTGGTCTTTCTATGAATGAATTATGTAGAAGCACTGTCCATGCATGTTTCCTCGTCAGTAAGTAACACTATATTTCATTGCACAACAATTAATCTATCCGGTTTTTTGCCTAAAAAAGGAAAATCAGGGTTTAATTACATGCCCCACCACAGACAATAACATTTTGGACCATTGCTACACCACAATAATGCATGCATATCGCTCCGTCGCCAGGACAGCTCTAGGACTCTCCGATCCCTGCTTGGTTCATCTTATACCAACTTATAGGCAAAAACTTAAAACTACTAAACCAGTATTAAGGACTGTTAGGAGATGGACCAACGTCACAGAGCAGGTCCTACAAGCCTGTTTTAAATCCACTGACTAGAGTGTTTTTGAAGCTGCAGCCACAGACCTGGACGAGCGGACACAGAGACTGTAACATCATACATCAGTTTCTATGTGGAGTTATGCATCCCTACCAGGACCTACTTACCATTTAACAATGATAAACCATGGTTCACACCAAAACTCAGACTGCTTCGTCAGGCCAAAGAGGTTGCTTACAGGAGGGGGGACAGAATCTTGTGCAATCAGGCCAGGAACACACTGACAAAGAGGACTGGTGTGGCTAAGAAGAACTATACCAAAAAGCTGCAAAACCAGTTTTCTGCCAACGACCCTGCATCAGTGTGGAGAGGCTTGAAAGATTTTATTAACTACAAAACACCGTCCCCCAGCATCGACAGCAATAAACATCTTGCAAATGAGCTGAATATGTTCTACTGTAGATTTGACACCTCTGACCAGACACCTCACACCCGCCCAGACGGTGTTTCATCAGCCTGTCTGAGAACCTGCGCTGACCAGCTGGCTCCTATTTTCTCACAGATCACTGGAACAGCGCAAAGTTCCATCCTGCTTTAAGCGCTCCACTATCATCCCAATCCCGAAGCCAAAGATCACAGAACTCAATGACTACAGAACTGTTGCCTTAACATATGTGGCCATGAAGTCATTCGAAAGACTGGTGCTAGCATATCTGAAGGACATCACTGAACCCCTGCAGTTCGCCTATAGACCAAACCGGTCTGTGGATGATGCAGTCAACATCTGACCGCATTATACCCTACAACATCTGGACAAACTAGGAAACTACGCAAGGATTCTGTTTGTGGATTTCAGTTCTGCCTTTAACACCATCACTGCTCGAGTACAAACTGACTCAGCTCTCTGTTCCTAGCTCTGTCTGTCAATGGATCACCAGCTTTCTGACAGATAGACAGCAGCTAGTCAGAACGGGCAAAATCACATCTGACAGCCGTACCATCAGCACTGGTGCCTCTCAGGGATGTGTTCTTTCTCCACTGCTCTTCTCCCTGTACACCAACGACTGCACCGCAAAAGACCCCTCCACCATCTCATTAAGTTCGCAGATGACACTACTGTTATCGGCCTCATCCGAAACGGTAGTGAGTCTGCATACAGACAGGAGGTGGAGCAGCTGGCTTTATGGTGCAGATACAACAACCTGGAGCTGAACACACTCAAAACAGTGGAGATGATAGTGGACTTTAGGAGAAACCCCCCTGCACTCCCCCCAGTCATTCAGGTTCCTGGGCACCACCATCTCTCAGGATCTTAAGTGGGACATTCACATAGACTATATTGTGAAGAAAGCCCAGCAGAGACTGTACCTTCCTTCGTCAGCTGTGGAAGTTAAACCTGCCACAGGAGCTGCTCGTACAGTTCTACTCAGCTGTCATCCAATCCATCCTCTGCACTTCAATCACCATCTGGTTCAGCTCAGCTGCTAAAACCGACCTCCGTAGACTACAGCGAATAGTCCGAACTGCTGAATGAATCACTGGCACTACCCTTCATACACTTCAAGAACTGTACTCTTCCAGAGTGAGTAAAAGGGCTTGCAAAATCACTCTGGACGCCTCACACCCAGCACACTTCCTGTTCGAACTGTTACCGTCTGGTCAGCGCTTCAGAGTACCAAGCACAAAAACAGCCAGACACAGGAAAAGTTTCTTTTCTCAGGCTATCTACCCTATGAACAGTTAAATATTCCCCTACTGTGCAATAAACATGTCCAATACTTTCTTATACGCACTTGTACACCTTATAACTTATATATACATATATTTATAACAAATCTGTACACAATTCAACATCCAGATTTTTTGACTAAATGAATCTGTTTAATGTTTATCATCTTTTTTTTCATATTTATTTTGTGTTGTCACGTGTCACTTTATGTACACTGGAAACTTCTGTAGCCAAAACAAATTCCTTGTGTGTGTGTGTGAAGCATATTTGGCAATAAAACTGATTCTGATTTGTAAATATCTCCTCTACTGCTGTGCATGAACTAAGCTGTTGAATGGTAAGCGTAGGAGGCAGCTAGGCTAACCTAGCTTCAATTTTGATTAAATTATTTTCTAATCGGTTGCATATTATATGTCATGAATATTCACCCGTAATGCATGCTACAGTCCTTTTTTTGTCTGGTTTTCTCGGATCTCACCTGTTCGCCAAAAATGACTAATTATATCCCTGGCAATGTCTGACACTGGCGCATACATATTGTAATAGACGTGAAAGGCACGAAAGCTTGACAGGCTTAATAACAGTAACTAAAGAGGGCGGGGCTTAGTGAAGGGTCAATTATTAATGCATTACAACATAGCCTGGATGCATTAAGTAAAAAAAAAAAAAAAAAACAGTATTAGGGTTTTGGGTTGTTAAACACAGAAAAATAATTAACATGCTATTAACAGTTTGATGGAAATATTTGTTTTGCTTAAACACAATTCCACCTTCCATGGCCATTTTCATGGCAAGAAAAAGTATACTGGAGTTATAGATTATATTAAGGTTTTACATAATTTTTGCTAAAACTATAAAAATAGTTGCTAAAAATGTATTCTTCATCTGAATGAACTGAATAAAATACCTTCCTCACCGAATTAAAGCCTGCACAATCAAATAAAACATGCTTGATAGTTAAAATGGTTTTACAAATAGAGCATGTGGGAGGAACTTGTCCAAGTAGTAAAAACATGTCATCCTGGAGTGACCGATTCTACAGCAGATCTGATGCCACTGGTTAGAAAATTTATTGAAATCTTTTTCTAACATTAAGGCTAATTTTATAAAGATTGTTTTGCATGTATATCCCATTCTCTTTGTTTGATGGTAATATTGCATTAATAAACTCAAGTAATAAATAATTAACATGGACTAACCATTAAAATTTATTTTAACTGTAAATTCTCACCCATTATCCCATGACTTCTTACATCAATGAATGATTGTGAAATCAGTTCTTACCTGCTTAACAAACTTGTCACTCAGAGAGCAGGTGGAACCAAAATTCTTCTGCTGCAAGGTCATATTCTCCTTGGTCTGAGAGTCAAAGCTGGGGTTCTCAATCAGACAGTTCACAAACAACCACATATGGTTCTTGACCTGCACACCAAGTTAAACCAGCACATGACCTTTAATTTTGAATGCCATACTATTTTGGATGCAGTTTGCAGAACGTCTGGATGTACCTGGAAAGGTTTGACGGCTACTCCAGCTTTGTTCTTCTTTTTCACTACTTCAATCAGTTTGGACACAATCTGATCTGCAACATAGTCTGTGTGTCTGCCACCCTAAAACACACACCATTTTAAATCACCAAATAAAACTGAATGATTTATGAAGGGCTGCCTTTGAACTGAATTAAACATTGACTTGGTTTGTCAGAAGGAACATTTACTGTATGCATGTCCCTTAACGAATATTCCTAAAATCCTAAATTAAAGTCACTAAATCAAAAACAATAACTTTATACGATTTACATCATCTGATACAGAATCTACAATTTTGCTTTCACTTTACAGTGGCATTTCTTGTCGGAAGATTGACATCTTAGGCAAAATACCCTAAAATCCCTCCCTTCTGACCACTGCTAGCAAATAAGAGCACTAAAATAAAACATTACACACACTTTTTAATATTTTGTAGGAAACTTCACACAGACATTAAATAATCAATAGATCTGGTTTAGAATAAGACACATCTATCCGATTGAAGGTTTTATTCAAAAACACAATTTTTGAACAGTTTTGTAAAGGCTTGTTATTGAGCTGAAGACATTACCTTAGTTGTGGCGATGCTGTTAACAAAGCTGACTTGCTGGAACCCCTTTTCACTAAGGGTAAGACACACTTCCCAGCGCTCATTCACCATCTCGTGAACTACTGTCAGGGGAGAACCAGTTTCATCCACCTTTTCCTTCACATACAAGTCCACATAGGTGCGGAAATTATTAATCTGAAAGATAAAAGGAATTTAAACATGTATTTAAAAAAAATACAGAAATACAATGAACATGGGTTTAAGGGTAAATTAAATAAATATAACTTACTGGCAGCCTTTTTCCATTGAGAAAGACACGGACACCTTTAGAGGATCCAGCAATGTCATATGCTCGCCGAGTCAGTAGCGCAACAGTGTCGTTATCTAAAGCTTGCATCTTGAACTTGGCTAGGTCTGGCTGGAATGTGATGCAGGTGTAGTCGTCGCCATCGAAAGGTTTAATCTTAGATTCACCAGCTCGACCCATGTTGTCAAACCATGTCTACGGAGAAGAGATTAATACATTGTTGTAAATGGCTGCCACTAGCAAAAAAAAAAAAAAAAAACAACCCACACCAGACTTTCATACAGCTCAAGTATTACAATCACTTATCTCTACGTAAATGGATTTTTCACTAAATTCTAAACTGTCAGAACAGAGCTACACAAAGTGTTTGAGGGGCCATATTGCCATCCAAAACAACCCGAAAAAAATCTGTAGCCAAGTTTGCATTGATTCATTGGGTGAAAGGAAAATGGAGTTTGCACAAACACGCAAAATAATGATCTCAATGTGTGTGTTTTACAAATCTGGTATGACTTGACGCTTTGTACGTAGCTACTTTTATCAAGCAGTGAAGAATATGTATGGAAAACAATGAGCTGGTTGTGCCAAATTCACAGAAACGTGCCAGGAATTCGGCAGGAAATGGAGCATGTCAGCAACAACATAAATGCTTGGAAAATGAAGCTTACTTTGTATCCAAAATTGTATCTAGCCAAACACACACACACAAAAAATTGCTATTTCCAAACCTTAATTAATTAATTAATTAATTAATTAATTGTATTGGTTAAAGCAAACTATTAGTACTAGGGCTGAAACTTATATCGATTACAAAAAATAAGTTTGTAGTAATCAATGCTTTATCTAAAAAGATAACTAACGCATCACTTACTGCCTGTCAACGTTTTTACACTTACTACTAAAATTCCAAGATTTTTCCAGAACTTTCAAGTACATTTTCATGACATGTTTCATGTAATGTCTACATACACAAGATAAATATAAAAAATAATGACGTTCAAATTTATTACAACATGTAATACAACACGCAATCTATTTTGCTTAAATTTGTTTTTATGTCCATGTAAAATTCTTTTGATAATGCTTAAACAACACTAACAACGTGAGAGCAAGTTTTTGGCCAAGGACAGAAAAGTAAAGACAACAAACCTATATTAAAGTTAGGGCTGCACAATATATAGTTTCAGCATCGATATCGCAATGTGTGCATCTGCAAATCACATCACAGGATATGCAATTTTGGGATAATAGTTTATTATAGAGTTCAATCATAACGGAGTAAAAAAAGTCCATCATTTGCATGCATTTGTAAAGTTCACACAAAAATTACTTACCATTTTCATTACACCCTTCACTTGTTTCAAACAGTTGAGTTCTTTTTTTTTTTTTTTTTAAATGAACACAAAAATAATATAATTTAATAACTCCTAAGATATTGAAACAAGTTAAGTGGGAGTAAATAGTGAGTACATTTTAATCTTTAAGTCAACTGTCCCTTTAAGGCCTGTGACTGTGAACATTTCAATATTTCAAATTTTAAAACATCCAGCCACAAGAATTTTTTTGTAACTTTAATAAAGATGAAATAATATACAATGAAGACTATGCGGTGTTGATTTTTCAATATCTTTACCTGATTAGTAAATATCGCAAAAACTATAATTCACTTTTATCTTTACTATATTTTAACAATGCTCGTCGTAATTTATTTGTTCTATATTATTCGAGATTCACTTCCCTGCAAAATCTCCTCAATCAATCCAAATAAACCTGTTAAATCATCTGGTGAAATTGTATTCACATCGCAATATATAATGACAAAAATACAAAATATGGTAATGTCAGATTTTTCCAATATTGACCAACCCTAATTCAAGTATACAGATATTCGTTAAACTAATTTCCATGACTTTTCCAAAACTTTGTGGGTTTTTGTTTTTTCCAAAAATTTTCCAGGCCAGGAAAATGCCATGACCTTTCCAGGTTTTCCATAACTGTATGAACCCTGACCTGTAACGTTTATTTAATTTGTTCGTTTATTTTAAGAAAGATGCAGCCTGTTTTTATCCTGTTATTATATTGTTAATGAATTTCTGTTGAAAAAAATTCCACTGTTTAAATTCAGAATATAGTGCAGTGGCTGCAAATTGAGTTGAACGCAATAAAGTTTTTTTTGTGCATCTGTGATTGGTTTTTATGCACTTTTTACTTCTGCGTTGCATTTCAGTCACAAGATATTCAAAGAAAATGGAAAAAGCTAATCCATCGATTGTAGTGGTAAATTGATCGATAGCTGCTGCCCTAATACACAGTACTTAACACTCACCTGTTTGAAACAGCGTTTTGACTCTCTGCAAGCAGTCTCGACAGTAAACTTTAGGCTGAAAATGTTACACAGCTTGGCACCATATCCATTTCGCCCACCTGATGACAACACACAATCACATATCAACTTCAAGACACCCCCCATATGAAGTGGTCCGTTATGAATCAATTTACTTTCAGCACAACCTTACCTGTGACCTTCTTCTCATCATCATCATAGTTACTGGAGGTCAGGAGTTGGCCAAAGATCAAAGCAGGAACGTACACTTTTTCCACTTTGTGTTCAACCACAGGAATACCCTTCCCATTGTTCCACACACTGATTGTGTTATTCTCTCTGCGGACACACAAATGAGCACCACTTACGCATACTCTAAACCTACACCGCTGACCAGTGAGAGAATGAGCAGTACTTACGGGTCAATGTTGACCTTGATGCAGTTCATAGTCTTATCCCTCTGTTTGTTATCAGCAGCATTCACTATGAACAGGACAATAAATAATACATTCAAGCAACAATGGGTCATTCTTCAACTTTTACAATATTTAATGTGCTTATTTTATGTGTGCTTGATATGTAAATGAAAGCTAAAAACCTAAATTATTTAAATTAAAAAACTGATTTGTCAGAGACTTGAATTAAACCACTGGCACATTCATAATCAAGATTGACAGAACCACATTGTACAACACATTTATGTATGGGACGATAACCATTTAAGATATACAACGGTTTGGAAAAGTCAAGGTTTTAAAACCACCAAAATTTTCTGTAATGCCGTTCCTAAGGTATGTGAAAGATTTTTTATTTACTTCTCCAGCAGGAAAAATATCCAAAGTTGCCATTTTAAATAGCGAAGAAATCAGTGTTTTTGAACGAATGAAGATAGAAGTCAAGAATTCATTTTGATTATTTAGCTGACATGTTTACTGCCCCACAATAATTTTAATCTTTCAAGAAATAAAATGTATTGGTTTTAAAGGGGAAAAAAATGTTTTAGCTTTTTACCCAGACATTTAAAAAGAATATATTTTAGAGCAGTGATCACAATACAGTGAAACCGTGATATTTTTAATCGAAGGTTATCATACCATCAGAATCTTAAACCGGTCCATCCCCAAACACATTGTGTAGAATTTATGGTTTCCGCTACATTCATTCTTCCATTGCGGGGCGCCACACCAAAATTCATACCGCCACAGCTACATTACAGCTTCTCATTCAAAACATTCAGCCGTTTTTTTATTAAAATAGCGGGTTATATATAAAAAAAAAAAAACACACTAAAATATATTAAAAGGTAAGTGAATTATAACAGTGCAAACTTTTCTGTAATCGTAGTAGTGCTGTGCCTTATTTGTTTAACCCATGGTGACATGCGACTGACTGACTGACAACTGCATGATGCGTGAGGCCAGCAAACACGACAGCTTTCAGTTATGACGAAGTTTCCATAATTATATTTTATTTATAGATAAAGGACTATGGCTCTGCATACAATGACTTTATCTTGCTGGAGTTTATAGCCGTTTCACTTTACTTCAGGACGCATTATTGCCACTCGGTAGGTCTATTGGAGACATTCAGAAATATTCCTAGCAAATCTAATAAATGTTGGAGACATACTTGTTACATAAACGCACTAAATCGCACTTCAGCAACGTTTATTTTAGAGCGCACAAGAAAATCTGCACTTGAGCAGCATATATTTGAGGGCGCGCAAAAAGTTGTGCATGAACAGAGGAAATCGGCACACAGTAGTAGTAGGTAGATTGTGTAAAAGGCCCAACAGAGTCTGCCGCCACAGCTGAAAAAAATCCTAGAAGTAACACTGGAATTGTAAATAAAGTGACACAAATCTGTCAGGTTTATGTACAACATGTACAACAAAAGGATTCCTATCTTTCCTATCTTCAAGAAAACAAATGGCACACAAGCAATACAGATAGAAAAAAATTCATTCAACAAATGCTGTCATTGCAAAACCCTGCACACAATGTTTTGCGTGCATTTTGTTTCAACATTACATCCACTAAAAAAGAAACAAAGTGCTGTGAATGTACACAAAGCATTTACAAAAAAACATGTTCCCTTTTTAAATGAAGGTACATCTTTTCAAAGACTACACTTGCCAAACACAATCTAAGCCAGATTTCTCAAATTAAGTGCGATTTTTAAGTGTTAACTATTTGTTTTAGAGACAGTTAGACTAATCCATTAAAAAAAGATTAACATCAGCTTGCTTGACATTCACCATAAACTCACCCAGAATCTCATCAAAAATCTTGTAGAGGCCTGGCACAAATGTGATGTCTCTGCAATTCATCCCTATATCCTCATCAAACACCCACATTTGCTAAAAAATAAAAAAAGTCATTAAAAAGATGTCGTTTCCATTAGAAAAATAACTCAAAACTCAATTAGAAGACTATATTTTGTTTTTATTCAAATAGATTTGATTGAATGAAGAGCCAAAGAACTGGCAATAACTTAATCATTATGAAGCGTGGCTCTTCCATACCTGAGTCACAGGTTCCACTGAGCCTATGTAGGTGTCAGGTCGGAGCAGGATATGCTCCAGCTGGGTCTTCTTCTGATAGATCCGCTCCACAGACAGACGCTTCTCATCTTTCTTGGGTTTACTGAGAGCCTTATTCTCAAATAAACTCTAATAGAATTAACAACAACGTTACACCAATTTCACACAAGGCAAGATGAATAATATAATAAAAAAGGACATTATTAAATAATCATGATAATCATAACGATTTCATCAAATAAATATAAAAGATCACATCATGAGATTCTAATGCGGTAATAATGAAAAAAAAAAAAAATGATTTACACTTTCAATGCTTAAAAATATCTCAAAAAAAAAAAAAAAGTCTCTTAAAACCAGATCTTCATTTTTTAGAGCTTGTCATTTCAAACCCCTCTTCTTTTTCTTACTGGAACAACCTTTTTGACAAAATTAAATGGTCATATGCCTGGTCAGTCTCCCAGAATTTTTTTAACAAATAAAATTGAGAAAAAAAAAAAAAAAAAAAGATTCACAGATTTTATTCAGTTAAACAATTTTTTTACAGAAAATTGACATCTCTTGCTCTTCCTGTAAGACTTCTGTTGCTCACTTATCTTGGGGTTGTCCCTTTGTTAAAACATTCTGCTCCGATGTGAATACTTTAATTGTCCAAAATATTTACGGTGATTTTTCTTTAAGCTATAGACATGAGCTATAGACATGTTGTTTTTGGGATTTACATTAAATAAAAACACTTCCTTAATTAAAAGTTTATATATATATATATATATATATATATATATATATATATATATATATATATATATATATATATATATATATATATATATATATATATATATATTTATTTTTTTTTTTTTTATATTATAATTTTATTATTTTATATTATTAATTTTTTTTTCGTATTATTTATTGGAACTTTTTTTATATATATATATATATATATAGGCAAATGTAAATATACTATACGTAAAGCAAATTGTATTTCGTTAAAGAGAATTGGAACTGTACTAGTTATCATTTGAGTCTCATAAAAGGAAAGCAGTTAAAACTTCTAAAACATGTGCTTTATTCAATATTCTGCATTCATTTTTTTCATGTGCCCTCTCTTTATTATATATTGATTCTTTATTTTCCTGACTCATTGACTTTGCTAAGGCTATACTACTTTCAAATTGTCATATTTCTCGTTGCAAAAAAAAAAAAAAGTCATATCTGCGTTTACTGTACTATACTTCTATCTGTTGTATTATCATGGTAATTGCCTGTTGTTGCAATATGTATGAAATGTATGAATATTTAATGCTAAATGCTTCCAGATTAAATCTTATTTTGATCTGTTCTGGATATTAATAATTATTACATGAAAATCTTAGAATCGAAACAATACAATGTGTGATAAGTGTTATTACAGTGAGGGGCAGTAGTATGCCAGAAAGCATTTTGGAATTAAGTTTGGATCATTTATTCAAAGACAAAAGACGTAAACTATTACAATAACACAAACTACCCCTAAAAGTTTTGCCATTCATATATCGTTTTCAGCCTCAACGCTAACACACCCCAGAGTACCAACCAAAGATTCCGTTAATCTTTATTTGAGAGGGACACCGGTAAAAAACGAGGAACCCAATAACTTGGCAAATACAGCTTTTGGTCGACACCTTTTTAGGTGAAAAAAGGTTGGTTAATTCCCGAATGATATAACCGTAGAAGGTAGGATCTGTATTGTTAGTGACGCTAGGGTTTAGGGTGGAAGAATCTTTTTGAACCAGTCCCTAGCACGGAACCATGCAAACAAATACAAAGAAACAACGCAAATAAATGGAAAATAAAACGCTAACGTACACTTTTGTGTTTAAACATTTTAACTATTTGGGTAAAAGGTTAGGGGATGAAGCACATTTACAATATTCTGCAGTTTTAAACATAGATCATCTAATGTATTCCTTCTAATTCTTTATATAAATGAGAACTTATGCATTGCTCTCCGGTGAAAATCATGTTGTATACCGTTAATATAATTTACCTTAAGAGGTCCTTCTGTTCCAGCCATTCTCAGTTTTGCCTCCAACAAGCGACGGAGCGAATCAAACTTTATCCTAAACAATACTGTCGTCAAGGGCCTACTCAATTACAGAAGATTCACACACTAGCTGTAAAAAATATGTAAAGTTAAACTGCACTAACACACAGGCGACTAACAAAACACCGAGTAGGAACTAAGAAACCACACTATCAGTATTTGAAATTTCAAATCACAAATGTGTCCTCCCGCCGAATCGCTGGCCAATCACTATGCAGGGTGGGTTGGGTTTTTGCTTCCTTAACCAACGACGTTGCACATTTTGAATAAAGACCCGCCTCCATTCAGATGTCCAATAAGACCGTAGATAGCAACCGTTCATCCAATGATATTTTTTGTTCCGGTCCCTCTCGGGCAAACGGTCAAAACATTGACGTTATCAAAATACGCAGTCAGAGTAGTATGTTTCTGTGAATGGCAAAACAGATACATTGAGATTGAATTTGGGGATGAAATGACGTTTTTAGATTATTATAATGTTATTTCGTAAAACCAAACAGTGAGAATATTAGTTACGTTTTGAGTTAAAACCACAGTCTATAGTAAAAACACTTTTGAAATAACCTCTACACAGCCTGATATATTTATTATACACTATAATGTAATATTTATTAATATAATCATGTTCGTATATATATATATATATATATATATATATATATATATATATATATATATATATATATATATATATATATATATATATTTTTTTTTTTTTTTTTTATTATTTATTTATTTTTAAAGATGATAATCCACATCAGGCAGATTCACCATAGCCATACATGTTACATGTATGTAAGCGAAATGAAAGCAGACACACATGCAGGTTTCCACTGATGAGTATAAAATCTGATTGGTTGTTGGAGTGGTAATAACATTGATTCATGATGCACATGTGTCTCTCCCTCCCTCCCTCCCTCCCTCTCTTCTCTCCCTCTCCCCCTCTCTCTCTCTTCTCCTCTCAGCCTCCTTCATTTCATCACTGTCCTTGGGTGTGTATAGCAGTGTCTGATATTCTGTCGCTGAGGACTGTGTGTGTGTGTGTGTGTTAACTCTGAGAAGCCCAATGACGCTGTAAATTTTTGCTCATCCAGGAACAGGAGTCCTCCAGCAGCATCCCGTAAGCAGGACAGATGAGCAGTATGTCAGCCCATCCCAGCAGCTGAGCTTCACTGTGGGATACGCAACTTAAATAGAGGTGAGTCTGTTTATCCAGCTTTCATCCTGCTCCCGTCCTTTTGCCATAATGAAATATTCATGATCTTCAGCCTCTGTTTGTCCTGATTGTCATCTGCAGTTCTTATAGCAGAGGTGAACTATATTAAAGCTTTCTATAAAGAGTGTAAGTTCTGCTTATTGATCAGGCATAATGTCTTTGACATGCAAGGTTAAACAGCTCTGTATAGCTAAGGAAATGTTAATGTACCCTTATTTGTTCTTTTAGCTCTGCAGTCAAAGTAAGCTTTTATTTGCTGATATGTGCACACAGGTCAGATTCGTCCCCTCCCATCTCCATATCGATTTGTTTGCTATTGCCATTCCCTGCCTGTCAGCTACTTAGCAGCCCTCCACCCCCCTCCTTAATTCTCATAGATGGGATAATGTGTGTGGGGGGCCATTAGCTTCATATCTCCATCACTGTGAGATGACTTTTGAAAATGGGGCCCATATAGTCATTCAAATTGTCAGTCTACAGTGGATTCTTAATAAGTATATGTTTGCATTTAGATTGTTGTCCTGCCTCATGTGTATTTTGTGATTACTGACTGTTTGGCCCTTAATGGGGCCCTGGTTAATGGAGCAGGGTTTGAAGTTAACCACAAGGGAGGCATACCTTTTTAACCACCTGTCCTAACCAAATCCCTTTTTCAATTTGCTATTTTATCATGGGAAAATAATTGGGTAAAAACAGTTAATGGTTAAAGGTCCCTTAAAAATGTAAATTAATCTAATATACATTTCATGTAAGATTACCGTAAACAATTAAATATAGTTTCTGGAAGTGAATAAAAAGTCAGCTTTTAATTTGTTCAGTCAGCCCACAATAAAAAAAAATATCTGAAATAAACATTTTAATTCAAAGCATTTGTTTCAACATATTGTTTCTCTTTTTTGCCATGTACATTGGGGTTTTATGCCACAGCTTACGCTGTTTGATGATGATGTTAAGAGTAAAGTACTGTTTAGGGTGATTATCAGTATAATAAGGTAAATATGAAGTTAAAATACATTTCCAACAACCATGGCTACCTTTTATATTGAAATAAAACTGTAAATTTATCAGATAGATAGATAGTTGGATGGATGGATGGATTGATGTTATGAATGTTATGGAGGGGTCACTGACTGTTCTGAAGGTGCTGGGCAGCAGATGGCAAAGGGGCCTGTTGCCTGAACACTGTGTACGTGGCAGCCAAAACCTGGCCAACTCGTCAGTTATCTGAACGTGTGTATTTTTGTGTATTCCAACGAAGAGAGTGTGTGCTTATGCATTTTAAAATTGTAGTTAAAAATACAATGTGGTCAATACAATGTACATTAAAGTTGTTTGGTTAACAACGTCCTTCAAAATTTCTTCTTTTTTGGTATAAGGTTTTATTGTCAGGTTTGGAATTACATGTAAAACATTATTGTCTTATATAAGAGATTTACATTAATGTAAATTTAAAAATTCATGTTTTTTTGTATTGTTTTTTACAGTTACAGTTATTTTTAATTAATTTCACTCTATAGCTTATGGTTTGAGAAGTTAGAATCAACAAATCAAGAACCAAACTTTAGTGAATAGCAATAAATAAGAGACATTTGTGCCTTGTCAGTCGAAAAGCACCAAAATCGAAATGTTCCCATGTCCATATGCAGTTATATTTTCTAAGTTTTGCTATTTCAGATTGAAGATGTCCTCCACTCCGCTGGCCGAGGCAGAAGAGGATGTGTTTGGTGAGTGACCTCTCCCGTCTGCTCATACCATCCCCCCTTCCATTAATGTCCAGATCTTCATTTCCACATTCCCAATACACTGAGCACATTACGGGAGAGAGCAGCTACAGTCTGGCCTCTAAACACCAAGGATGACTATTCCACTGAGCATGTGCAGTGGTTTGTTAGAGTTGCAAATATTTTATTTTAAAAAGAATTTGTGAATTTTTAGATCTACAGTGTCATGGTTGAGGAATTAATGAGAGATGTGCACAGTCAAGAGGCTGGCTTCAGGGTATTTTAGTACAGACTTTAAAGGTGCAGTCTGCTGAATCAGTGTCTATGTCAATTTGCTCTGAGATGGGAATACAGGCTTGGAGAAGAAGTGGTTTGGCAATGGAGTGTAGTAGTGAAGTATTTTACTTTTAGAATTGCATTTCCATAGGTCTTAAAGTATTAAATTCTTACAACTCATGATTTTTTTATTTGAAGTAAAACATAATCTAAATAAAACTGGTACACTATTTTGTACTTAGTTTTTGTGAGGGAAACAATTAAATCCCATGAAGAACTGGAATTAGATTATTTACTTATCTACTTGCTTAAAGACATTCCAGCTTATATGGCTATATTTATGGTGAGAATCAGTTAATTCATACACAATCTTTCTTGTACACAGGGATGCACTTTTTGGTCTGGTTCTCAAAGGAGAGCCTGAAGATCAGTGGTGGAAAGAGTACTGAAAAGTCATACTTATGTAAAAGTATCATTTCTTGCCTAAAATGTAGTGCAAGTAGAGTAAAAGTATCTGTTGTAAATATTACTCAAAGTATGAGTAAAAAGGAGACCTTTCATAAGTACTCAAGAGTAGTGAGTATTACGTGATAAAAAGCTGATGCATTAACATGTAATTTGTTAATGTGTGTAAACGTAGTATTCTGTAGTGTATTTAGCTATTGTCCAGCAGGGACAACATCAAATTACATTGATATTTGGTCGATTTTAGGTTGTGTTAGAAACAGACCAAAATTCAACGTTGAGCCAACATCTTAAACCAACGTCAAATAAAGACATTTATTCATCAGGTATGGCAACCAAAATCCAAAACAGACTCTCGATCAATGCGTGTAAAGAATTTGGACATGTTCTTGGACACTTTGAATGTTTCCAAACAGTTTGCTGCAATTATATATCGCCCATGTCATGAAGTAGTTCATTATGATGCGATTTACCTTCTATGTGCGATCTGATTGGACAGGAATCAAAGGACTGAATTTTATAATCCCCATAGACAAGAAAAAATAAAGTAGTGACTACAGGTTGAAGGAAAGTAGAGGAGTAAAAGTACCAATACAGCACTAAAAATGTACTTAAGGGAAAGTAAACGTACACATCTTTAAAACTACTTAGTAAAGTACAATTGCTGAGAAAAACTACTCTGTTACAGTAGTTTGAGTACTTGTAATCTGTTACTTTAATTTGCATATACTATCATGTATCAGATTTGTATATGTGGATGTTGTGGTCGGTGCACCAAATATGCACAAAGGAAACTCAGTTAGCCAGCATCTGAGGTAATATGGGACCACACTGTTGTAAACTCCAATCTTGACCTCAACTCCACTTGTTCAAACAAAGACTTTATTTTACTAATTTCGTCCAACCCAGGAGCATGGAAAAGTTGCTATTTAAAAAAAAATAACTTTATGTAATAAAAGTAATTGCATTATTTTTTAAATCATCTTCAATTTACCTAGCCTTCACCTTTGGACTGTAGTAAGAAAGCAGATGGCCACAGAGTAAACTCACGATAACACAAGGAGGACATGAAAACTTCACACATAAAGGCCTCCCATCCCTGTCAAATTAAGGTAAATCAAGGTGCACATCAATAACACAGCAGGCAGTGCACAAACAATGAACAAAGCAAACTCAGTTACTGAATTAAACATAAGTGTGACAAAACGCCCCTCCCTGGAAAGTGAATGCCTCGCACCATAACAGAACACCAGAGGAAAGTTGGAGGTACTAGCAGTTGATGAGATTGATGAGGTTGATGAGGAAGACCAGGATGCAAGGTGGCGTACCAGTAGGGGAGACCATAGTGGATCACATGGAGTGTGTAACCATAAAGGGTTTGATGGTGGGTCGAGCAGATAGAGACAAGAAATACTCAAGGTCTAGTAGACCGAGAGTAAGGCCAATGTGGAGCTGGTGTGCCAGAGGTCTGAGGTAGAACTGGAGTGTCCAAGACCTAATTCCTGAGGGAGGGAGGAGTAAACTGAAGCTGAAGAGGTGGCCAAGGTAAAGCCAGAAAACAAGGAAGCCCATTGGAGTCAGCTGGACATTGCCACATGGTGGAGACAACTGGTCAACAGGCTAAAGTCGGAGCAATAGGCTGTTTCTCAAATATGTGTTCGTCAGCGATCTTGCGTCCTCGTGTGACATCATCATCAACTGCCAATGTTCAGTTCCAGTACTCAAGACCGCAAGAATGGAGGACGCATGAAAGTTCCCGGATGTGTTTTTGATATCGAGGACACATGGATGCAGACTTGAGCACCGAACTCGCTCGAGAAGTCCCAGAAGTCTGGAGGTGGGAAGTGCAGCATTTTATATAGATTTATAATTACAGTTCAGAGATATAACTTATTTACCTCAGGAGTTTCCCTAAATGAAACAGTGAATATAAACATTACCATGATACTCTTAATAAATGAATAAACACATTAAGGGTGTTTATTTGCTGAAATTCATATTAAAATTTGTTTTATGTATATTGTGCAACGTATATTTGTAAAGTCTTTATGCATAGTATATGTTTTGAAAAGGGGAAAATCAATAAATCGTTGTATGAATGCTGTAATGTTTAAATAATTTTCCATTAAAAATGCGTGACCATCAGGAAGAACGTAGCATCTCATTTCTCAGAGGACGTGTTCTCTATTCTCGTGGTAATGCAAAATTTTGTATAGTCATTATAGTGGACTTAAACAGACTTTAAATATGTCTTGTTTGTTAATTCACAGTAAAGTGATGACATCAGATTACAACTATTCATAATTCTGAAGTTGAATTATTATGTTTCAGACATATACTTGTCATTTGTCATTGACTACATTAGTAGACCATTTGTTTTTACTTATATAGGCAAAGGTAGTTATACTGACACATCAAACATTTATTTTCATGCACAACACTATGTGTTAGCTATGAAAGAAAAAACATATCAAATGTTTGTCGTAATCATAACTGTAAAATGAGTTATGATCATTTAAATGATGTGCGCGCCGACTTCACTTTCACTTCCGAGTGCGGCTCATGGCTGCCGTCACTTTGAGAAAAAAAACACACATGCAAATCATTCGTTCAGCATGGCTCTCAAACGATCGCTCTGTGCAACAAACTGAACGCTATTTACAACTTTATTACCTGTTATTCACAGCCTGCAGGTTCTGTTCACTAAAGTAGGCGTCATGCACACACGCGCATTCTCTGTAGTAAACAAACAGCTCGCGGTCAGCTCTTGTCATGTGTAATTTGGCCGCGAATACATCGTTACATTAAGATATTTCTGGGTGAATTATACTTTGTAAATACATTTGATATTTTTAACGCCATTTGAAGGTTTCCATGTTGCTGTGAAGACCTGTGCGACAGACTTTAAGCTTCTCTCCTGACCTTGAAATATAATTGGCTGAATCATAGAAAAGCTGAATTAAGATCGTGTGTAAGGTCGAATCGAGATCGTGATCTTTTTTCGATTAATCATGCAGCCCTACCTGGCAAGACCGGTCTTCACATGGACGCAGGCTCGTTCTTTGTGTTCTTGGTATTGAGAAACAGCCATTGTATCCGAGAGTCTAGGTGGAACTAACAAGTTCAACATTTCAGGACCGCTGGAAGGAAGGAATCTAGAATCTACAAAATCCAGGCAGTAGCGTAATGATTAAATATCATTCTGCCCATGTTTATAAGCCACATAAGCACCGTGTCAGTCACTGCTTTAAGGGGCACTGCAGTGACACAGGTCACAAATGCATTGACACATGTCACAGGTATAGGTGACACATGCCAATGAAAACCAGGCGTGCCACCGGAAGTGTCATTACACACAGTTGCATGTTTCAGTGGCAGCTGTACATCAGATGTCATGTCACTTAATGTTAAAACTGCCGCTCCAATTTAGTCTATGTTTGAGGTGCTAAATTTTTTATCTTGAGATCTACCTTCCTGCAGATTTTAGCCACAATCTTTATCAAACACAACTAAACCAAAGGTTGGGAGGGTTACTAATTTGGCCCGAGTGTCCAAGCTGCCAGTGGCGCAATATCGACTTCTCCCAGGTCTGCCTTTAGTAGTGATGGTCACATAAAAGACAGAAGTAATGCAGGCTATGGAATTTAGCTAACTCTTGCTAAAGAGACTTCTCTCCAGCATAGGTTTTGACTGTGGCACAGTTTGTTTCACACACACAAAGTAAACGCAACACACGAAGAGTGAGCATGCGAGGGCTGGGTCAAGTACTTGTTGTTTATAACTGATACAAATTCCTCAGTCGACTTTAGGTTTTGTTTTCCTCTTCATGGAGAACTTCACATGGACATGGAATAATGTCTTTGTTTTGTCATGAAATACAAACAGGGTAAATGGGATTTTGATAACATCTATTTACACCTATCATCTAACAGCTATCATTTAAAGCCACATCAAGCAGATGAAGGAAGCAGTATGACGTCTCTTCTTATGTTAGCTGAATCACTCAATCAGTGTTTCAAATCCAGGTTAAAACAGATTGAAAATAAATGAAAAAAGGCTCAAAAAAGCCATTCAATCATGTCCATAAACACATTGTCTACAAGAAAACTCTTTCTAACGAGGATGATTTTAGCTAAAACTGCAATAAATTACATATTTTTGATGATTTATTCAATGCATGATTGGTATTATAATGAAAAAAAATTTGATCCACTTTTTAAATGTTTAGTTCAGGATATACAACCACAAACTGGCATCGAATAATGTTGCTACTGTAATGTTTAAAAAAAGTAAAGAAAAATCACTCTTCTGTGCAATTCTAATGTTTGAACAATGCATTAGATGATGTATAATCTATTTGCAATTTAGATGGCTGTTTTTCTGAACATAACATGACTGCACATGCTAATTGTTTTATAGATGGTTTAAGTAAATAATTGTTTATTAGGACTGACAGTTATTTGCCAAAATATTCAGACTTTCAACTCTTTGTTAACTTTTTTGTCAACAAAAATAGTATAAACCAAGCATCAGCATGTCATTTAGAGTTAACCATTATCCCTGGGTTAAACCCAAGTTGACAGAGAACGATTATGCAACCCAGAGTTTGTTGAACTAGTTTTGTGGAACAGGCATCTGATGTTTTTTTTTTTTTTAAGAGAGAGAGATAACAAACTTTTAAGAAAAATGGCGGACTTATTAAGATTTTCATACGGGTATAAATGGATCAATCACTGTGACACATGACAGCTAGCACAGAGAGGCTGTTGAAATAGTGAGTTCTAAATGCTTCTTTGTGAATTCTCCAATAGTATCTGGATGCAGCCTTTATGATGCAAGCTGAGATTGCATCACTCAGCGATGGAATGTCAGACACGATACACTTAATTGAGTGAGTGACATCACTGTGACTAGGGTTAAGGCTGGGGTAAGGTAAGCGCATTAAAAAGCACTGGATGCAGTATTTACTCAGCTGAATATATTGTGTCTGTTGAATTTCAGTTGATTCATAAAACGTTTCAATCAATTATAGGCAACTGGTCCGTGTCATTTTTTAATCTTTGTCAGTGGCTTATCACAGAATTTGATATTGACATTAACGTTTGCTTACTGTAAATTAGCATAAGTGCAAGCGAGTAATGTTTTAATTAATTAAATGTAATTTGAGCCTTTTTTAAATAAAAAAAAATTATATCATGCGATTTGAATAATGAGAACGTTTCATGTGTTTGCTTCAAATGGTAAAAAATGTATTTATTGATGGACCACCTTCTGCTCGTTGAGCCAGGAAGGCATGCCTATTATTCAAGAGAGGGAAAGAGACCTAACTACAGAGAACGTGTGATTTACCTTCATTTTTAAGCCAAACTCTTCTTTAAAGCAATCTGATCCGTCTAAAGCTGAAAAAAGCGATGTATCCTTTGGCAACTTAACTTTTTAATGCTGCTTCTGGTTTCTTTCAATATAAAAGTAGACTAATAAAAACGTCTCTGTCGCCTTCTAGAGGCGGGAAAGTGTATCGTGAATTGTAACACTAGTTTCCGAGACAAAATACTTGCATTAAATACTGTTATAATTTATATCAAAGATCATTTATTGAACAAAAATATCAGGCTGACTTTCTGCCATCACTGGATCAATTTCCGCTCAATGTGCACGGCTGCATGTATAACCTACTTAAAGCTTTATCAAAGATAGTAAAGATGTAAAATTCACTGAATTTGTAGAAGTTAAATTTGTAATTGGTTTAAGTGTGCAATTATCGCAACTGTTGCTGTCTTAATTAAATGATTTGTCGACAGATACAGATATGCAGCGATTGGACAATAAAGCTTGAAAATAAAGATTTTGAACCATTCTTATTGCAGAATAGTGGCCATGTGATGCTGGTGGAGGAAAAAAATTATTTGATGCAAGCCATGGGAGATGTTCAACTTCACTTTCATGTTCATCAAACCACTCTGTCACCAATCTTGCTGTGTGTATTGGTGCATTATCATCCTGATACATGTGGCTGCACATGGTCCTCCAGAATGGTTCAGTAGTCCTTGGCAGTGACGTCCCCATCTAGCACAAGTACTGGACATGGGGAATGCCATGATACTGCAGCCCAAAACCATCACTGATCCACCCCATGCTTCACTTTAGGCATGCAACAGTCTGGGTGGTATGCTTCTTTAGAGCTACTCCACACCATAACTCTCCTAGATGTTTTACATTGTCCACAGCCCAAGATTTTTGCTACTGGCACTGTTGAAATGACATTTGGCATTGGCACGTAGGACCAAAGGTTTGGCTATAGCAGCCCAGCCATGCATATTGACCCATGGAGCTCTTGACAAACAGTTTTATTGTAAACAGGAGAGTTAAGGTGCACATTTAAATCTGCAGTGAGATATACTATATGTTTATACACACTCACATGTACATAAGTAAATATACCGATTGACTTAACAATCCGAATGACTCAATAATCTACAGAAATCTCTGTATAATTTGCCTTTAAAGGTCAAATCACTGCTTTTATTTCCAAAATGGCATAACCACTAGAAAAATATTGTAAAATATTATACAAATATAAAAATATAATTATCATAGTAGTAATATTAATATTTTTGCAAAGCTTGTTAGACATACTCCTTTTTATAATAATGTAGTATACAGTATAAAATAAATCCACAAAATATGGTGAATTTTCCACAGTATTGTGGAAGCTTGTTTTTGCCAACGAACAAAACAAGTTTGACTTTTTAATCTCATTGTTCTGATGTATTTTTAAACATAATCTGCAAAATATATGTCTTGCAATTTGGAGTAATAAACAAAAAACTAATGTTTTTACACATTTGAGTTGAAGTTCTGAACTTATCAGTAAAACTTTAACATCTATTCATCTGTTGCTCACACTGCTCAGTGTCCTGTGCTTTAGTGTGTGTTTTCCTGTTTCACTGACCCTCACACACCCCCAGGGTGTACATGAGGAATGACCGTCCATCATTCAAATAAGTAATCTAGGCTGTTGACAGCTTAATAGAGCTTTTGGACTCCTTTACGTTCTCACTGTGTTTTATGGATTTGGGAAGAACACTAATGTGCACATGAGTGTGTGCTGAGAGCAGCGCAGCAGACTTTTATCAGGATTGTCATCATTTTTTTTTGTGATATTTGTGTGTCTCAGGCCATATGTTTGCCTCCAAATGTTCAGGAGCAAAATAAGTCAGGAAGTAAGCACTGATGTGTTTCATACTTTATTAGATCTGACGGAGGCGGTTCCTGAGACCGAACGGCTTGACAGCAGCCTACAGAAAGCCAAAGCACAACTGTCAATCAAAACCAGGAGACATCGGCCTTCCCGAACCCGCCTAAGGGACAGTGTGAGCTCCATAGATGGAGATGACGGCATTGACAGAATGGTGTGTAGATTTCATGTACCTGATTACATCTAATGAATTGTTTACCTACAAAACACTGTGATGTTTAATGTTTATTTATTCATTCTCATGTCATTCCAAACCTGCACACTGTTGTCCCGGCCATCATCATTCACAATTTTTTTGGAGATAGCATCATTTCTGCTGTTAGATGATGTGAGAATTGATTAAAGTAATAGGTATATAGATAAGCCATTTATAATACATTCAAAATACAATCATTTGTAAAAATGATTTTAAAAAATCTACGTTTACCTATTGTTGTTGTTTTTTAAGCAAAATACTTTTATTACAGAAATTATATACTTTTAAAATATAACCCGTGGTTAAAGTCTATAGCCAGTTATATAGCATATATTATATAATAAGTATAAAAGGTATTTTAAAGGTGCAGTAGGTGATCTGCCTAAATGCTAACCGTTTAGCATAATATGTTTGAAACACAATCCTTACCCTGCTGTCCAAAGCCACGTCTCTTGAAATTACGAACGCACAGAGACCCACTAATTCAGCATTCGCAAGTAAGCAAGAATCGCTGGTCTCACTCTCTCACACGCTGTCCTAAAGCGACTACTGTATGCTTAGTGGTTGGCCGGCAGGGTGCATAAATTACACTTATTACTAAGCCATAATTACATGCTATTTCAGACCAAATATTCAAAGTAGCATGGTAAACGACTGCGTCACTGGTTGTCATTGTTCAAAAATGAACCAATTTGATGTGAATATAAAACTTTACCTCAGTAAAGCATGCTAGGTGAAATAACGCTATTTACTGATGTTTTGTTGTTAAACTAAATAAAAATCTACATTATCAATGCTGTAAAAGTCCCTTATGAAACAACTGAACAACACTTCTGTGCATATAACCCATTCTTAACAACAAAATTTACATCAGTTTTGCGTGACTAATATAGTTTTAAAACATAACATTACCTGTCTAAAAGAAATACCTCAGCCATAGTGTCATCCTTCCTCCAGCAATTATTCAGGATTTTAAAAAGTTTTGATTCAGTACTTGTTTTTACCGCTGTCACTCATGTCCACGTGACCGTGAAGTGCATGCATGCAAACGGCGGATATGTATGAACAGGGGAGCGCAGTTGTACAAATCTATATTTGTTGACAGACAGTTTAGGCTACTTATCAGAATTATAAGGGTTTATGGGGGCCTGACAATTTTTAATTGGATGAACATTTTTCTGTTTAATGCCTTACCCAGAATATAAAAATACATATAGATCATTTACTTTAATCATTGCTTTTGCAATGTAAAGAGACTTTCAACTAATACATGATAATACATAATAATGTTTTTGAAGACAATCACCTACTGCACCTTTAATGCTGTTTGCCCCTAAATTCCATACATTACTAATTTATATAAAAATACTTTATGAATTATTATTACCCTCTTTATTTGAATTATGGTACTAGTTTAAATTTATCCACATTGACACAATATATGTAAAGCTAAAATAAAAAATAAATAGGTACTGTAAATAAGTATTTTCTGTGAAAAACAAAAGGAGTATGATTGAACTGAAAAACATCTGTGATGATTCTTCAAAAAATCATCTTTTGTGTTCTACAGATGCTAAACATATGCCCCTTTTTATGTCCCTAGAGTGTGTGTATGTTAAGTTTCAGCTCATTATACCCCCCAAATATCCCTATTTAGGCTTTGATCCTAATTCTGCTGTTTTGGTAACTGTTGCTTTAATTTCAAATGAGATTGTGCTTCCAGCCCTCTTTTCAAAAGAATGTGGAGCTACAAATATCTTTCTGCTGTGTTAATTTGGGCACTCCAAAATGTAACATTTATGATGCCTCTTAGTCGCTGACATTATCTGTGGCAGGTACTGTGCGAAAACTCTAAGGGCCCTATCATACACCAGCGCAATAAGGCACAAGGCGTGGTTGGCAAGATTTGTTGCTATTTTTAACCCTAATTTTCACAGTTGCGCCATGTTGTTTAAATAGCAAACATTTGCCCCCCTTTCTGGATTCATGGGTGTGCTGGTCTATAAAGGAGGTGTGTTAAGACACATTGCTGGCACGTTGCTATTTTGAGAAACTGAAATAGACTGTGCCATTGACCAAGTAAAAGCTGGTCTAAAGTCCAGCGCAGAGCATGTTAGTTATGCGCCTATGAATGTTCATACACTTAATACACACAGGATGTACAGCAATAGACAAATATCTTTTCATATGATAAAATTAAAATTATTATTTACTACATAGATATAAAAAACACTACCTCCATGCCTTCATGTTGGGGAGGCTTTTTTCAGTCTATTCATGACGATTTGCATTTGTATAATGTTATTATTATTAGCAGTGTTATTTATTATATGCATATTTTTATTTGTTTGAAAAAAAAAACAAACTTCAATTTGTCCACCTGATTTTGGAGAAGTATGTATCACCATATGTGCCATAAGAATAGAAAGTGTATTTGGATATTTGACTTTTTTGACCACACTTTGTTACTATTGTTAATTTATTAATGTGATGGAAATTAGAACTGAATTTAGAAAAAGTTTTGAAACAAATCTTTGTGCCAAACAAACAAAGATAAATATGTAGGCTAATGGATGTCTTCAGTGGAGTGCGCACAACAGTTTCCTTATCCACAAAAGTAAAGGAGTAGAGTAAAACGTAAAAGTAAAGTATAATGAAAGTAAAGAGGCCAAATGGAGGAGGATCATTCTTTATCCTTGTGCAGATGGTCTGTTAAACTGTTTTCTTGCTAGTGAAGTATTCATTTTTACCATTCTGTTTTTCCACATACAAAGTCCACCATGTAAATAGCAACTGACTCTTAAAGGGAATGGGAGATGAGACACTGATTGCTTTAATACATGTTATGCTCAAAACACACCCATAACTCATTAAGAGAATAAGTTCAACCCTGTTAGACTATGTGCCATGGCACAAACTGTATGTTTCCGTACTTAAAATAGCAAAAGTGGATTCAGACACGCCCTTAATGCTTTTGCGCCATGCGCTTTAGACTTTGTGCCTATATCGTTAAAATAAGCCCTATAGTGTACTGCTGCTTTTCACTCAGGGCTGTCTGCACTAATGAGGGAGGGATCTCCATTAATGAGCGGGACTTTCCCCTCTGATGACATGTTCAAAGGGAGAATGTCAATCAAAAGTGTTTTAATTGTGATTATAAAAAAATAGAATTATTGAATTTTTACCATTAGATGCTAGCTATATTCACACCCTATTTTCCACATAAATGTGATTAAAAGTGATTTTTGCCTAATACGTCCCCTTTAATCTTTATGTTTATGTTCCTTTAAATGCAAACTGACTCATGATATATATCTTTGTGTAAATCTGTGGTTTAGAGTTATGGCTCTTCCCCGGTCCACCCATCCTTCCACTGTTCCTCCCCCTCCTCCGACCTGCTCCTGTCCTCCCCTTCCTCACGGAGAGACCAAGCTTTCACCTTTGAGCCCTGCACTGTGGTTGGAGAACGGGAGGTACAAGATGAAAAAAGGAGCTACAGACACCTCCTGAATACCTCCTCCCAAGAGACCCTGCCACTCAGCCCATTGAAATCCCCCTCCAGATCCTGCGCCCATTCAGAGACATCTTCTCCAGCCCATCTTTGCCAAACAGACCGCCTCAAGTCTCGTGAAGGAAGCCAACCTCTACTACACTATGGAGAATACTCACAGAGTGAAGGTTTGAACAGCATTATTTTAAAAAATCACAATAAATATCATATGACTCGATAAAATTTGTATGCTTACAGACTGCAAAAAAGATTTTGTCTTGTTTCTCGTCCAAATACCTAAAAAATCTTTAGATAATAGATAACACATTTGATTGAAAATGTGTAGTGCTGGTGTGTCTCCAGAAACAGGGTTTAGAAACACTGGCTGTATATTATGTCATCCTGTTTAAACTGTAATCAGGAAAATTTGAGGGATCCAATTCAGTTTTACCTGCTTAATAATATACACTCACTAGCCACTTTATTAGGTACACCTGTGCAGCTGATTTATAACCCAAATTTCTAATCAGCCAACCACATGGCAGCAACTCAATGCATTTAGGCGTGTAGACATGGTCAAGACAATCTGCTGCAGTTCAAACTGAGCATCAGAATGGGTAAGATAAGTGATTTAAGAGACTTTGAACGTGTCATGTTTGTTGGTGCCAGACTGGCTGGTCTCAGTATTTCAGAAACTGCTGATCTACTGGGATTTTCACGCACAACCATCTCTATGGTTTATAGAGAATGGTCCGAAAATTAGAAGAATATCCAGTGAGCGGCAGTTCTGTGGGCGCAAATGCCTTGTTCATGCCAGAGGTCAAAGGAGAATGGCCAGACTGGTTCGAGCTGATAGAAAGGCAACAGTAACTCGAATAACCAGTCGTTACAACCGAGGTCTGCAGAAGAGCATCTCTGAACACGTTGAACTATGATATGCTACAGCAGCAGAAGACCACACCGGGTCTCACTTCTGTCAGCTAAGAACAGGAAACTGAGGCTACAATTCACACAATCCACAATTCACACAAGATTGGAAAAACGTTGCCTGGTCTGATGAGTCTCGATTTCTGCTGTGACATTTGGATGGTAGGGTCAGAATTTGGCATCAACAACATGAAAGCATGGATCCATCCTGCCTTGTATCAACGGTTCAGGCTGCTGGTGGTGTAATGGTGTGGGAGATATTTTCTTGGCACACTTTGGACCCAGAAGTACCAATTGAGCATCGTGTCAACACCACAACCTACCTGAGTATTGTTGCTGACCATGTCCATCCCTTTATGACCACAGTGTACCCATCTTCTGATGACTACTTCCAGCAGTATAACGTGCCATGTCATAAAGTGCGAATCATCTCAGACTGGTTTTTTGAACATGAAAATGAGATCACCGTACTCAAATGGCCTCCATTGTCACCAGATCCTCAATCCAATAGAGCACCTTTGGGATGTGGTGGCATCCCAAATCGCATCATGGTTGTGCAGGTGACAAATCTGCATCAACTGCGTGATGCTATCATGTCAAGGACCAAGATCTCTGAGGAATTTTCCAGTACCTTGTTGTATCTATGCCATGAAGGATTAAGACAGCTCTGAAGGCAAAACGGGGTCCAACCCGGTACTAGTAAGGTGTAATAATGTAATAATGTGGCCGGTGTGTGTAGAATGGATTAACTGAACCTAGCAAAATATTGGATTTCCATATCTACAGTATATTTATGATTCATATTAAAAGTTTTGAACAATCATGCTCAGATTATTGTCTGGATTCTCATTTTTTAATTGTAATTTTTTTCTTTTCTTTTTTTTATTCAGATGACAGTCATGATACAGGCCCAGATGAACCGGATAGTCCAACAGTGCTGCTGGACAAAAAAACAAGGAGACGGTTTCTTGATCTGGGGTTAGTGTCCTAAAGGTCCTTTACCAATTAAATATTTTAGGTAATGCTTGGATCATTTGAGATACAGTTTATTTAGTTAAAAGCTTAGTTTTATTTAGTCACCTCCTTGTAAATCCAGGTGTTCATTTCATTCTTTTTTAAAGTCATGAAGACATTATTTTTTTGTTTTTTGGGGAAAAATCTTTTAAGGAGTTTTCTCCATAAAGTGTAATTCAGAGTAGAAGAAAGTCCAGCCCTTCTCAAGAAGTTGAGTTTTAGAGCCCCAGCTGTGCAGAGAGGTGAACCCAACTATCTCTAGTTGGTACCGTTCCAACCCCCACACAAGCTTGGGTTCCTTCCTTCCCAGTGAGGTGGCATTCCATGTCCCAAGAGCCAGTTTCTGTGCCAGACGATTGGGTTCTCTTCGTCCTAACCTTCGACCACCAGACACACCAGACACCTGACACGTTTCTATAATTGCGCATGGAGGTTGGGGTACAGTACCTCTGGACTGGGTAACTGGGGTGGTGGTTCCGATTTTTAAGAAAGGGGACCGGAGGGTTTCCTACAACTATAGGGGGATCACACTCCTCAGCCTCTCTGGGAAAGTTAATGCCAGGGTACCGGTCGATGGTTGAACCTAGGATCCAGGGGGAACACTGCAGTTTTTGTCCAGGCCGTAGCACACTGGACCAGCTCTATACTCTCACCAGGGTGCTTGAGGGTTCATGGGAGTATGCCCAACCAGTCCACGTGTGAACTTGGAGAAGGCATTCGACAGTGTCCCTCGTGGCATTCTGTGTAGGGTGCTCTTCGAGTATGGGGTCAGAGGCGCTTTGTTAAGGGCTGTCCCGTCCCTGTATGAACAGGTTCACATTGCCTGCAATAAGTTAGACTTGTTTCCAGTGCATGTTGGGCTCCGGCAGGGCTGCCCTGTAATGGTCTGAGTGGGGATCGAACCCAGGTCTACGGTGTGGTTAGCAGTAGTTCTAACTACATGAGCTAAGTCAGCTACTGGTGGCCCAAGAGCAGAGGAGGAACAAAGTTAGTCCACAAGTATGAATTCCAAAAATAATAGAGTCTTTACTGAAGAGAATTTGACAAAAAGGAGATACTATATCTCTCTACAGTCAGGGTTAAAAAAGTACAACAAAAATAGGAAAGCCGAGCTTCGCAAAATACATACAAAATAAAATAGACATGAGGGTCTCAGAATTATCAAATAAGAACACAGCAAGCAAAAAATCTTGAGAATAACTTAACTGGACACTGGACGAGACAGCTAGAAGGTAGGGTTCAGGACTGAACACAGAACAGGATTCAAAACGGTCTTAAGCTGCGGTCACACTGGGCTTTTGTCCCCCTTGACTTCCATTCATACACACGCGAATGCGTCAGACTGGAAACGCAAGGTGAAGTGTTAGTGTAGTTCAAGCTTGGTGAACTCTGACCTGCGAAATCTCATCACTTGACTGCGTGAGAACAATCAAGGATCAAAACATGACCTCTCTGGACAGAAATTTAAAACATGGAGCATTAGCTCGCTTTTTAATGTCTAATCGTCTTTTTAATCCCGCCCATTTTCGCAGCGCCGTACAACAGAATTCCGCAAGCTCAAACTCTAGTGTGACCGCAGCTTTATATGAAGCAAAGAACAGGTGGTGGTGATTAGGCTGATTACAGGGGAGTTTAAAGGAACAAGAGTCACTACCGCTGTCTACTGTTGAGGAGTATAAGGCAATATCGCTGCGCCCCTTGGTGGGTTGGAGGACGTGATAAAGTGCTGCGATATTACATGCCCTTTGTCACCAATTCTGTTCATAATTTTTATGGACAGAATTTCAAAGCATAGCCTTGGGCTGGAGGGGGTCCGGTTCGGGGACCACAGGATTTCATATCTGTTATTCGCAGTTGATATTGTTCTGTTGGCTTCTTCGAACATGGACCTTCAGCATGCACTGGGGCAGTTTGCTGCCGAGTGGGATGGGGCTGGGATGAGAATAAACACCTCCAAATCCGAGGCCGTGGTGCTCCACCAGAAAAGGTGGTTTGCCATCGATGTACCGGTCTGTTGTGGTAAAGAAGGAGCTGAGCCGAATTGGTCAATCTACGTTCCTACTCTCACCAATGGTCATGAGCTTTGGATCATGACCGAAAGGACAAGATCTTGGATACAAGCGGCTGAAATGAGGTTCCTTCATAGGGTTGCTGGGCACACCCTTATAGACAGGATGAGGAGCTCTGTCACCTGGGAGGAGCTCGGAGTAGAGCCGCTGCTCCTCCACATTGAGAGAAGTCAGCTGAGGTGGCTCGGGCATCTGTTTCGGATGCCTCCAGGACGCCTAAATAGGGAGGTGTTCCAAGCATGGCCCACCGGGAGGAGGCCTCGGGGAAGACCCAGGACATGCTGGAGGGACTATTTCTCTCTGATGATGATTATGAGTGTAATTCAGTAATGCTCATGATTTGATTTGAAAAATGCAGTTGAAATGTAGCTTCAAAGGGCTCTAAAGGATCCCAGCCAAAGAAAATGGGTCTTATATAGTGAAACAATCAGTCATTTTCTAAAAAATGTTTATTTGTTGCTAGTGATTGTATTATATCCAGTGCAGCCTGAAGTGCATGGGAGGCACTGGCACCAACCCTGACTCTCTACCAGATTTGCATATAATGAGGAAAGACCGAATTGAGAAGGGACACCCTTACTTAAATGATACTTAAAGTAACATAAACTGCACAGATGTGCTGTTTAAAAATAGTCTGTTTGTGTGGTCCATTTGCTATATGGAGAAAATTGCTGAATGTTCTCCTCAAAAACAACTATTTCTTTACGACTGAAAAAGAATGATATTAACATCATGGATAACAAGGGGGTGAGTGAATTATAAGTATATTTGTGTTCCCAAAGTAAACAATTTAGTTTTTTAAATTAAACTGTAAAAATCCAGCTATTTTTACTTAAAAGAGTTCTACATGATTTAACCCATACAGTTACTTTTTTGAGTGTAAATTAATGTTGTTGTTTTTTTGTTGATTCATTGATGTTAAATAATATTTTTGACTTTTGAAACATTTAAGAATTTTGTTGTGTAGAGTAAAAGTCTGTAATTAATCATGATTTTATTGTTCCACAAGGGGTTTATTTGTGTATTTATATAGTTTAAGTTATCATATTGATGCTGTACTAGTGGCAGAGCTGTTCTAAAGGTTAACTGCCTGTTTTTCTGTGGGGCAGGGTCACTTTACGTCGCACATATGGAAAGGTCAGAAAAGACAGATCAAACAGACTATCAGCAGGAAATCGGTATGTGTGTGAATGCTGTGTTCAATGTCAGTTTTCTGAGCACTAGAATTTTCCACTGTGTGAGGCATTTTGTATGTTTGTATGCAGGGATTCGGAAAGAACTGAGAACCGGTCCTCCCGTTCATCCGGCCCACCGTTTGTGCCTTTCTCTTGGTTCAGTGAGAGATTAAGAGGCTCTGGCTCCCCCAAGAACATTCAGTCCCCATCAAAGCCTTTCACACAGGTAACCTTACCTCAGCTAGTTTCCACATTTTTTATTAATTCTGCATGAGAAACAATAGAGCACTGCAGTATTATTAAATATTAAATATTTTTGTAGGCCAAAAAGGAAGTTCGCATCACCCTGGTTCAATTGACAAAAGCTCAATAGGCTTTTTCCTTTGGCTTTTGGATTATTGCAAAAAACATAACAAATTCTGCGGCTAAGACCTACAGTTAGTGTTTTTATGTTTTGTTTAAGTTGTTTTTATTGTTTTTGTTTGTTTTGTTTAAGTTGCCATGAAACAGAGGTTAAGATTGGAGGTTACTGTATTTTTACAAAAGGTAAATGAGGGCATTTTTTTTTTTAAATAATGAAGTGGACAGATACATCATTTATAGCAAGCACTACAGTATAAACATATGAAATTGTACAGTTCATCCGGAAAGTATTCATAGCACTTCACTTTTTCACAATTTTTATGTTACAGCCTTATTCTAAAATGGATAAAATTCATTTATTTCCTCGAAATTCTACACACAATACCCCATAATGACAATGTGAAAAAAAGGTTTTTTGAAATTGTTGCAAATTTATTATAAATAAAAAACCTGAAAAATCACATGTACATAAGCATTGACAGCCTTTGCCGTGAAGCTCTAAATTGAGCTCAGGTACATTCTGTTTCCACTGATCACTCTTTAGATGTTTCAGCAGCTTAATTGGAGTTCACCTGTAGTTAAGCTGTGTTCAGTTGATTGGACATAATTTGAAAAGGCATACATCTGTTAAGGTCCCAGGGTTGACAGTGCATGTCAAAGCACAAACCAAGCATGAAGACAAAGGAATTGTTTGTAGACCTTCGAGACAGGATTGTCTCGAGGCACAAGTCTGGGGAAGGTTACAGAAAAGTTTCTGCTGCTCTGAAAGTTCCAATGAGCACAGTGGCCTCCATCATCCATAAGTGGAAGATGTTTGGAACCACCAGGACTCTTCCTAGAGCTGGCTGGCCATCTAAGCTGAGCGATCGGGGGAGAAGGGCCTTAGTCAGGGAGGTGATCAATAACCTGATAGTCACTCTGTCTCAGCTCCAGCGTTCTTCTGTGGAGAGAGGAGAACTTTATAGAAGGACAACCATCTGTGCAGCAATCCAGCAATCAGGCCTGTTTAGTAGAGTGGCCAGACGGGGAATGCCGCGTGGAATTTGCCAAAAGGCATCTGAAGGACTCTCAGACCATAAGAAACTAAATTCTCTGGATTGATGAGACTAAAATTTAACACTTTAGAGTGAATGCCAGGCACTACGTTTGGAGAAAACCAGGCATCGCTCATCACTAGGCTAATATCATGCTGTGGGGATTTTTTTCAGCAGCAGGAACTGGAAGACTAGTCAGGATAGAGGGAAAAATGAATGCAGCAATGTACAGAGACATCCTGAATGAAAACCTGCTTCAGAGTGCTCTTGACCTCAGACTGGGGCGACGGTTCATCTTCCAGCAGGACAATGACCCAAAGCACACTGCCAAAATATGAATGGAGTGGCTTCACAACAACTCTGGGAATGTCCTTGAGTCTCTGGAGAGATCTGAAAATAGCTGTACACCATCACTTCCCATTCAACCTGATAGAGCTTGAGAAGTACTGCAAAGAGGAATGGGCAAAAATTCCCAAAGACAGGTGTGCCAAGCTTGTGGTATCATATTAAAACACTTAAGGCTGCAATTGCTGCCAAAGGTGCATCAACAAAGTATTGAGCAAAGGCTGTGAATACTTATGTACGTGTGATTTTTAAGGTTTTTATTTTTAATAAATTTGCAACAATTTCAAAAATCTTTTTTCACATTGTCATTATGGGGTATTGTGTGTAGAATTTTGAGAAAATAAATGAATTTAATCCATTTTGAATAAGGCTCTAACCAAAAAGGTGAAGGTCTGGAAAAGGTGAAGCGTTATGAATAGTTTCCGGATGAACTGTATCTATTGTAGACAAATAAGAGGAGTAAATTTTAGTTTTATGCCCACTGTAATCAGGATAAGCTTAACAAATGAATGCAGCTTTTATGAAAAGTTAAATGTGCCCTATAATCACAACCAAAAGTAAACCTTTATTTAACAAAAGAGTGTTCCTGAAAGTTTTAGTTATTACAAGCACAACAAGAAAAAGTGGACTAGTGAGTAGTTGAGTTTACTTCTTCAACATGATTGCATTTAATAAATAACCTCTATAATTCCTTTTAACACATTTTTACTTACAAAAGTATATCTTCCCTTTGGCACTTGGTTATCTGATATCATGTACTGTCTGAGTAGGTATATTTGAATGTAAATGACTTCAGTAGTATGAATGATATTCTGGTACAGTACATCCACCATGTTGTCATTGTCAAATGATAGTGTCAGCCCAATGGATGCACTCTTCAGAATTTTAGGGGAAAACCAGCAAATGTCAAAACTTGAAAAACTAGCCGCTGGTTCCCAGTGAGTAAGGCCTGTGGTAAACAAAATACTTTTGTACAGCTGCGCATTTTTTACTTAGAAAAATATTTGAGGAAAATCTTAAAAGAGCCAATAACCTCTTATGAAAGGGGTATTTTAAATGGAACATTTGTAATTGTGTAGGGCATAAAATCCAGGAATAAAATGTTGTTCCAAATCACAGGAAGACCTCAGGGAGTGGGGGAGGGCAGCAGCAATTTAATGGGATGAAAATAATGAAAAAATACTACTGCAGCTTCTATCTGAATTCTTCCAAATGCTGTGTAGAAGGAAAGTATGATAAGAAAATATGGAATGTTATAGCGCTTTAGCACCATTTTCTCTTTCTTGAAGGGCTCTAGCACTGATGAGGACTTTGATTCTTCAGTGGGTTTACTGGAAGACTGCAGACCCTGCAAGACTGAGTCATCACAACCTTATCAGACCCTCCCTGAGCATTCAGATGGGGTGAGATAAAACAACATTCAGCTCTATCATAAAAATCACCCACTCACATCTCTTTGGTCAGTTTAGTTCAGCAGCACCATTAATTAAATAGTCTTTCAAAATATACTGTATATACAATTGAAGTCAGAATTATTAGCCACCCTTTGATATGTTTCTTCTTTTTAAAATACTTCCTAGATGATGTTTAACAGAGCAAGGAAATTTTCGCAGTATGTCTGATAATATTTTTTCTTCTGGAGAAAGTCTTATTTGTTTTATTTTGGCTAGAATAAAAGCAGTTTTTATTTTTTAAAAACTATTTTAAGGTCAAAATTATTACCCTGTTTAAGCTATATTTTTTTGTTAGTCTACAGAACAAACCATCATTATACAATAACTTGCCTAATTACTGTAACCTGCCTAGTTAACTTAATTAACATAGTTAAGCCTTTAAATCTCACTTTAGGTTGTAGCGTGTGTGTGTGTGTGTGTGTGTGTGTGTGTGTGTGTGTGTGTGTGTGTGTGTGTGTGTGTGTGTGTGTGTGTGTGTGTGTGTGTGTGTGTGTGTGTGTGTGTGTGTGTGTGTGTGTAAAATATTTCTGGAGTGCTACTTTAAGGTCCCATGGAGGGGTTTGAAATATGCATGTTTGACATCATCTCAACCGAAACACAAAGACAGGTTGGGACATAGTGTAGCCCCTTCCCTTTAATAAAAACGCCCAATCGTTTTGTTTTATCAACGTCTAAAAAGCTTAGAATCACCAAGAGGTGACACTCAGTAGGAAGCTATACAATATTATATCTGTGCATATACATTAGATTAGTCAGTACTGAATTCCAATCTGAAGCTTATCTAACAAAATAACTTACGATAACGGTCCAAAAACTAGTACAGCCAAATTTAAATGTTATAGAAAAATATTAAATAAAGATTTGAAAAAAGAGAAAAAATCAAGAGAAGCAAAAAACATGTTTAATTTAGTTTAAATTGTGTAGGTTGTCATTTTTTTGGCAATATTTCGCTTGAATTTAATTGTATTATCTTTCAATTTCTACATTTATTTGGTGACTAAAATTTTATTTTAATAAAAATATCTGTTTAATAAATCTGTTTTGTTTAAATGCACCAACATGCATTGCCTATATTCACTGAGAAATGGATAACAATATTCATTTTCAAAATGGGGTGTACTCAGTTATGCTAAGCACTGTACATAATACTGTTCTAGTCATTTTGCAAGACACTAGTATTCAGCTTAAAGTCCTATTAGGTTCATTAGGGGGAAAAAATTAAAGGGGAATTTCAATATTGACCTTAAAATCATTTTTAGTTTAGCTCTTATACTCTAACCAAACATACATGAGAAAATGTTTCACACAAGACTATTTATTAATATTTTAGCAATCATTAGCAAGAACATAACATTTATGAATAAGTCACAGCGAAACACATTTATAGTGTTGCAGTATTTGCACTAAAAAAATATTTTGAACTTCCTCATAGGTTCCAAAAATAGTATCACCATGTTAACAAATGTTTTGCAAACTGTTTTCACCCAGATAATAGCAAAATGACTTAAAATGGATAGGATTATTAACACTGATGACTGGAGAAAATTCAGGAATACATTAGAAAACATATTGAATCAAGTTTTATATTAGACTATTTTACATTTTCACTGTTATACTGTTTTGCTGGGTTTAATAAACCTTTCCCAAAAACATTTAAAAATCATAATTATTACAAGCTTACCTATACTATGAATCCCCTCAAAATACACATAGTTTAATGCTAAAAGCAAAAAGAAAAGCTGCTCGCAGGAACATCCTAATGTACTGGTAGAACATTAATATAGATTTTTCATGAAGTGCTGTTTCAGTCCTCTAAAATGCAGAGAGGAACATTTGGAGATCGATGGCGCTGGCACTTTCTAACAGCATATCCATCTTTCACAGAGAAGCACGATCGTATTATACTAAAGTGTAACAGATTCACACCAGCTTGATCATATTAAAGGTGGTTTGTGCTGCATGTTCAATTTGTGCTCAGTCAACTGCTCTGCAATTTAAATAAATTAAAACATTTGCTTGTCAGTAGTTTTTAAGACACTGAAGTATTATATATACTTTGTTTTTGTTTTTTTCAGAATGATTGTGACAGCATTCGGGGCACAGATTTCAGTTTTAAAAAGAAGGTGCTATCTGCAGCTGGTAAAGATAGGACAGAGAGACAAAATGGCGTTCATGGAAAACGGGACAGCGGGAAAAATGGACACAGTGAAGATGGACAAAAATTACTGACCACTTGATGGCATTTCAGAAAGACTGAATATACAATATGCTGCAGGTGCCATTATTACTGTCTAATGTTGCATTGGCTTTCACAATGTATTACTTATAATAATAAATATAACTTGCAGAAATTGTTCACTTGAATGTATTTATTTCTTTTTTTTTGTGAATCTGGAACATGCAAGGTGTTTATTGGTCATTTGCAAGAAAAGGAATGTGAACCCTTTGGGATTTCTTGGAAATCTGCATAATTAAAAAAGTGTTCTGATCTTCACCTAAGTCACAGCAATAGAAAAACACAGTCTGCTTGAACTAATGCCACATAAATATTATATGTTTTTATTGAACACAATATGTAAACATTTACAGTGCAGGGTGGAAAAAGTATGTGAACCACAAAGCTAATGACTTTCCAAGAGCTAATTGGAGCCAGGAGTCCAATCAATGTGATGAGATTGTATGTGTTGGTTAAAGCTGCCCCGCCCTAAAATCACACACCAGTTTTGACTTTGCTGTTCTCAAGAAGCATTGAATGGTGTGAACCAAGCCTTGCATAAAAGAGCCCCCAGAAGACCTACAGTTAAGAATTGTTCACTTGCATGAAGCTGGAATGGTTTACAAAAGTATTTCTAAAAGCCTTGATGTTCAGGTGTCCACTGTAAGACAGACTCTCTACAAATGGAGAAAGTACAGCACTGTTGCTACTCTCCCTAGGTATGGTTGTCCTGTAAAGATGACTGCAAAAGTACAGCGTAGAATGCTAAATGAGGTAAAGAAGACTGCTAGTGTGTCAGCTAAAAACTTACAGAAATCTCTGGCATATTCTAACATTTTTGTTGACAAATCTACAATAAGTAAATCACTAAACAAGACTGGAATTTATGTGAGGACACCAAGGAGGAAACCACTGCTGTCCGAAAAATAAATAGATAAAGTGCAGCAAGTTTAAAGTTCTCAAGAGATGCACCTGGATGTTCCACACCACTACCGGCAAACTATTTTGTGGATGGATGAAACCAAAATTGAGTTGTTTGGATAGAATGCACAACATTATGTGTGGAGAAAAAAGGTACAGCACACTATCAAAACCTCATCCCAGCTGTAAAATATGGTGGAGGGACCATCATGGTTTGGGCTGCTTTGCTGTCTCAGGACCTGGGTGGATTGCTATTCCCTCCGGACTGTTCTGCAAGTCTGATATGCAACTACAGGAAACGTTTGGTTGAAGCTATTGCTGCTATTGGTTCACATACTTTTATCCACTCTGCACTGTGAATGTTTACATATTGTGTTCAATAAAACCTTGAAAAACATAAAATTTATGTTGTATTAGTTTAAGACAACTGTGTTTATATATATATATATATATATATATATATATATATATATAGAGAGAGAGAGAGAGAGAGAGAGAGAGAGAGAGAGAGAGAGAGAGATATACAGTTGAATTCACTATTATTAAACCCCCTTTGATTTTTTTTTTTTTCTTGTTTAAATTCCCAAATGATGTTTAACAGAGCAAGGATGTTTTCACAGTATGTCTGATAATTTTTTTTCTTCTGGAGAAAGCCTTATTTATTTCGGCTACAATAAAAGCAATTTTTAATTTTTAAAATAAAACATTTTAAGGTCAAAATTATTCTTCTCTACATTAAACAAAAATTGAGGAAAAAAATAACGGGGGCTAATAATTCAGGGGGCTTAATAATTCTGACTTAAACTGTAAATATATAATTGTTGATATTGTTGAGGACAGACCATTTTGGTCTTTCTGTGGCTATTTCAGTCAGAGCATGCTGTAAGAAGATGATTGTCTACTTTAGAATTAATGATTGAAATGACTACAATCTATAATACTATCCTTTTTTTAACAGATATTACAGTATTAAAAGCTATTCATTCATTCATTCATTTTCTTTTCAGCTTAGTCCCTTTATTAATCCGGGGTCGCCACAGCAGAATGAACCGCCAACTTATCCAAAATGTTTTTTACGCAGCGGATGCCCTTCCAGCTGCAACCCATCTCTGGGAAACATCCACACACACTCATACATCATGGATAATTTAGCCTACCCAATTCACCTGTACCGCATGTCTTTGGACTGTGGGGGAAACCCGAGCACCCAGAGTAAACCCAGGCGAAGGCAGGGAGAACATGCAAACTCCACACAGAAACAACTGACCCAGCCGAGGCTCGAATCAGAGACCTTCTTGCTGTGAGGCGACAGCACTACCTACTGCGCCACTGCGTCGCCAAAAGCTATTAATTTCTGCAATCATATTTTGATTAACAATTCAAATTTCACTTTGGCAGTTTGCTAAAATATTTTGGTAGCACTTTATTTTACAGTCCTGCATAATTTTACCTTACACAATATGTATTTATCATAGTCATTTTACATAAACTGGGGTGTTTAACTGTAGGCTTTTGTTTGATCTCCATAATTTTCCACAAATTATCCTCCTCAGACCATGCTAAAGATCACAATGTTTGAATATCAAACTGAATCTGAAGCTATATCTCTTTACAAATTAACAGCAAACTTTGTATGTCAATTCTTTCTGTCCAACACGTATCAAACTGGTAATACCATCTGCTATTTAAAATTTATAAACCATAAATTCATTTTTCTAAGTCAATCTTGCAATAAAATAAAACAAATTGTAGCCTATTAATATTTTTGATACCTTGCTCAAGGTTTTTAGTTGTTTGCATAAAAAAGCACGGTTTAATTATTGTACTATTGCTGTAATGTAATGGTGAAAAGTGTTACTCCTATTCCTGAATCAAAAGTTCACTACAATCCATCGACGAATCAGAGGACCCGACATCACACCACCCAATCGCATTGATCTATACTCCAACAAACAGATACTCTCGGCCAATCAGAGGACGTGATCTTGCAGACCAACATGGCGGCTCGGATTGCAGAGAATTGTAAATGAACAAAAACCTGATTCATTTACTACAGAATTTGAAATATTTTTGGTAAGTGAGATTTTAAAAAAAACAAGGAAATCATAAATTGGCGTTTTATGTTATTTGTTCATTTTATTAGTTTATTTCATACGAGAAATATGTCTGTTTTTATGAGAAATGAGCACAACTGATATGTGACGTGAAATTGTCATGCACTGGGATGTGATTTACATTACAAATACATGTGTACCGTCTACAGTTTTAAGAATCTGCCAGAATGAAGGTGGTGAATCTGAAACAGGCTATCCTACAGGCGTGGAAGGAGCGCTGGAGTGATTATCAGTGGGCTATTAACATCAAGAAGAACTGCCCTAAAGGAGCTACATGGGATTATCTCAATCTAGCAGGTCATATTTACATTAGTCACACCACAAATGACCGACTCACACTATATACAGCCCAACTTTTACCGTCTGAGCGCCAACTGTCCATTTTGTCCACTATTGTTTATGCCAGATGCAAAAACCTCTAAAAGCCATTTGATATTTTCTTCTAAAATTTGCATTTTTCTTCGACTCCTGTATGTAGGCTCTGCAATTTTACTTTTATAGTGACGAATAAGTTCTTTTCATTGCCATTCAAGTGAAATAACTGAACAAAAATATAGGAGGCTGAAAAAATTCTCATTTTAGGAGAACATTTCAGAGGGCATTTAGAGGTTTTTGCATCTGAACTATTCATTTGTTGATTTCAGTCATCATACAGTAAACATCTGCCATCTTCTCATCAGTGACATGCTGTCTAAACAGTCATTGCGTGTAAAGATTTTGGGTATCTTCATGGACACTTTCCAAACATGTCTTGAGATTGTTCAATATGATGCAAAGTTATTATTATTTTAGCCAATCCCCATAGACAATAAAAAATAAAGTAGTAGAGTAAAAGTGTTGCACTAAAAATACAGCACTAAAAATGTACTCAAGGAATTACAATTCCTGAGAAAAACTACTCAGTTACAGTAATTTGAGTATTTGTAATTAGTTACTTTCAGTGGTGGAAAGAGTCTGAAAAATCATACTCAAGTTAAAGTAGCATTACTTCACAAAAATGTGTTGTACAGTAGAGTAAAAGTATCTGTTGTAAATATTACTCAAATTAGGAGTAAAAGTAGGCCCTTTCAAAAAGTACTAAAGAGTAGTGGGTATTACGCTGTGAAAGGTTGACACGTTTACATGTAATTTGTGCATGTGTGTGTAATTGTACATTCTGTAGTGTATTTAGTTATTGTTTAAGGCCATTTCGGTCATTATACAGTAAACATTTGTCATCTTCTCATCAGTGACATGGATCTAAACAGTCTCTCTTTCATTGCATGTAAAGATTTTGCACATCTTTTTGGACACTTTTAATGCTTGCAAACAATTGGCTGCAATTATCAATCGCTTGTCTTGAGGTAGTTCATTATGATGTGATTTACCTTTTATGTGTGATCTGATTAGACAGGAATCACAGGACTGAATTTTCTAATCCCCATAGACAGGAAAAAATAAAGTAGTGACTGCAGGTTGAAGGAAAGTAGTGGAGTAAAAGTACCGATACAGCACTAAACGTACTCAAGGCAAAGTAAATGTAGACAATTTTAAAACTATTTAGTAAATTACAATTTCTGAAAAAAACTACTCAATTACAGTAGTTTGAGTATTTGTAATTTGTTACTTTACACCACTGGTTACTTTACACCACTGAATATAATATTGTTTATATGATTCTTTTTAAAAAACTGCTTTAGCGTGCATAAGACTTCTTTCAAAAACACACAATCTTTAATATTCCAAGCTTTTGATGAAAAATATCCTAATGGATATGGAAATTGATATGAACAGTAAATAGTTGCATTTCATTTAAATTAAGAAAATATATTGATATATATCCACAACAGCAGTGCAACCTTTCCCCTTTGAGAGTTCCGTTGTTAGAAAGCACTCTGTGTTAACAGTATAGTTGTAAAGCTGTAATTATTGTTTCCTCAATACAGAAGCTCTTCTGGAGCAGGCTATGATTGGCCCGTCTCCCAACCCCCTGATCCTGTCCTATCTGAAGTATGCCATCAGTTCACAGGTGAACACACAAATCATATCAGTAGCCTAGTTTTTTTCATTTTCATAAAGCAAGAGCTGCAATATGGCTGCTGAATTTAATGAGTAGAATACCTCTTTATTACCACTTTTGCCAACAAAATAAACAATGTTTGTGTGCTACTGCATGTGCACCACTAGGTGTCAGTATAAATTCAAGATGACTGCTTCACTACTAAAATAAAAACCATGTATCTATAACATATTTTCTCTCAAACCTGCAGATGGTGTCGTATTCTAGTGTGTTAACAGCAATCAGCAAGGTTGGTGTATTTTTAAATCTTTATTCTTAGTTTTTTTCTTATTTGGCTCTATTTATGTAGAATATTTTTATTTGCTCATCCACAGTTTGATGATTTTTCACGAGAGCTTTGTGTCAAATCATTGCTTGAGATTATGGACATGTTCTCCAACCGACTGAGGTACCGTCTGTGAGTTCATCACATCTGTCCGCCAAGTGTCAATGAAAAGGATTTTTCTTAAAATGTAGGTAATACGTTTAACTCACGTGTTTTTCTCCCCTGCAGCTGTCATGGAAAGGCAGAGGAGTGTATAGGGCTATGCCGTGCCATGCTGTGTACCGTGGTTTGGCTCCTGCAGGGCTGTGCATGGTACTGTGAGAGACTGCAGGACCCCAATAGTTTTGCTGTATTAGAAAGTAGTCTGAAGGCCTGCCTGGAGCGCATGGCCAATCTCTTGCACAGCACAAAGAACAGAGCCCTGGTACACATCGCACGCCTGGAGGAGCAAGGTGTGTATATAAAAATCATGTTTATATATGTGTTCATGAATAAATCTTTCTTTTCATTCCTTTCAAGTAATCGATTACACAGTTTAGAATGTAGTTCAGGGGCCTCCTTTTTTCAGCTGAAACTTTTGGATATTATTATTATTATTATTATTATTATTATTATTATTATTAATAATAATAAAAAGTGTATTTCTAAAGATATTTTAAAAAGTCATACCAACAAGTGTAATTCGTCTAAACCAAATTTGTGTTTTTAAACATTTTACGTTAGAAATTTTTAACAGTAAGCATGTAACGAATGTTTAATAATTTTCAGATTGTGTGTGAATTTTATTTATGTACTGAAGTTTAAATAATTTTTCTTTCTTTTATTTTCTTTTTCATACATATCGGTCATTAAAATTTAGACAGAGATGTTTCTTTAATTACTGTTAATGTAATGTTTTAATTGCTAGTTTCACTGTAGATCGTCACCTGAGGACTGAGCAGTTTGTAGACAATTTAATCTTGTTTTGCATTGTGTTTTTTTTTTTTTTTTTTTTGTATTTCTGTTTATTTTGTCATCCAGTTTTTTTGTAGCACCCTTTCAACATGATGCGGTCATGTGACACTGCAGCATACTATTTGTTACTTATTACCTCACTTGCTATTTAAAAAATAATAGTGCATAATACACAAGATTCAGTCAGTAGTCATCAGTTAATGATCAGTGTGACATGGTGTGATTTATTTTCTCAAGTTACTCTTTTTCAGTCAAAATGAATTTCCAGTTTGTTTGCATCAGCTATTATTTGTTAATGTTGTGCTTATTGAATGTCCGTGTGATGTTTGTGAAGTCATCTTGATGATAAATGTATATATTTTTTAATTTTCCATGTTTTCTTTTGTCTCATAAGCATCCTGGACCAATGTAGAGCAAGCTGTGCTCAGGCTTGCAGAAAATATCAGTGCTGTGACCAATCCAACTCTGAAGGAAAGTCTTGAGGAGTGTGTTTCATTGGTCAAAAGGTGAGAACCAATAAAACTTCAGACCCACATTTTGGAGTATAGCTATAATGGGACTGGATAATAAATTGATTAATTTCTAAATGTTTTGTTGGCACTTTAATATTTGCAACATTAATATTGCTATGATTTAAATTTATTTTGACAGTTAGGTCATTAGATTAGTTGCACAACCAGTCTTGCGTGGCTTTATTGTCACGACTCTGTTGGGTATGGTATGTGCTGGCAACTTCTGTCTACACTGGCATTAACTATTTGAAATAATTAAGACTTTTTAGCATTGTTGAAAGACGCAGTTATGCTTACAGAGACTGTGTTTATATAATCAAAAATGCAGTTTAAAAAAACACTACATTTTATTTTCTTTGATTATCTTTTAAAATGTTATTTATACCTGTGATTGCAAATCTCATCCATCCAATGTTCAGTGCCATGTCATCTGACAGAAATGATATTGATAATCTGATTCGGTGCTCAGTAAACTTTTATTTATCAGTGTTACACAGTTTGTACTGCTTCATTATCAGAGGTGTAACAGATCACAACCCACGGTTCCCACGTTACCCGTGGATTATTAAATATTTTTTACTTGTAGATTAATCCTAAATTTGTAATGATTGCAAAAAGACTGTCTCTTGCGTCATTCAAATCACATGTATTAAAGCATAAAGGCTTTCCTGTATAATATAATGATGACGAAGTCGTGGTAGGTTATTTGGAATGTGATGGGTTTATTAGGTTATTAAAAGTGTTTTCTGTCACTGCTTGTTTAGTCTGCATTCGGTGTAAGCTGCACGATTAATCATTTAAAGAACAGGATTTGCAAAGAAACTGGGATTAAAATATCTCAGTACAAATAACTATTTTCATGTTGCAGTTCAAACTGTTCATTTCAATCAATGATTTGTTTGTGTTGTCGTAGTATTCCTCAGATGTTGTGTCTTCAGTGTGATCCACCAGTCCACACCACATTTCCTTCAGTCCATGCCTTCATCATGCTGGAGGGAACCATGAATCTCACTGGAGAGACGCAGCCATTAGTGGAGCAGCTAATGATGATCAAAAGGATGCAGGTGACTTCAGAAACCAGTCTGTGTGCTTGAGATTGAGTTCTTTCTTGTTGGTTTCTGATCTTTTTCTTTTTTAAAAAAAACTTTGTAGCGGATTCCAGCTCCACTGTTTGTGCTGGAGATCTGGAAGGCCTGTTTCACTGGACTTATTGAGTCTCCAGAGGGAAACGAGGAGCTCAAATGGACGGCCTTCACATTCCTAAAGGTGAGGTTGAGCCACCAGTCACTGGTCTTGTTTGATTTAATGTTGAAATATTGTGTGTGTTAAATCAATAGTTCACTATTATCATTATTTCCTTTAGAGCAGGGCGATATTGTAAAAAAATCCTCATGATATCATGTTTCATATCATTCGATATCAATAATTATTGAATATTTTTAGCAATCCACTTAGGTATATTAGGATATTTTTTTATTTACCAACTTTATTTTAATTGACCAACAATGCTAAGGCAAATAGTTTTAATAGTCAAAAACAAAAATATTTAACAAAATATCTCATCTCTTTATAATAATATAAACATAAGTGTTAAAGAGACTCTTAAACTTGATAAATATTATGTTACAGAGTGTGTGCAATGGTAAAGCTGGATCAACATCTGTAAGGTGTCAATAATAATGATGCAGTAAACCTCAAACTCTGTAAACCAAACAAATTATGATAATCAGATCTGAGCTTTCAAGTAAAGGAACTAACCATCATTATTCAAATACATCGCCCAGCCCTAAAGGAAATAATGATAATAATGTAAAGTTTTTTCCTCGCCACTTTCGCCACTTGCTTGCATGGTTCGGCGCTTGTAGAGCTGCGCATCGATGGATTACTCTTCAGTGTTTGGACTCTCAGCAGTGAATAATAAACCACACTGAACTGTTACTTAAATTTAAATTTTGAAAACTGA